>NW_010309111.1:0-15042 GCF_000700745.2 Antrostomus carolinensis
AAAATACTAGTAAGTACTAGACAGTTACTGTTCCTCAAGGAAAAAAGGAAAAGCAAGTGCAAGTCAAACAAAGAGAATGTCATAATGACATTACAGACATTGATTTGCCAACACTTAGTACAGGTACTTCACACAAAGAGATCCCTATATGAATGCAGTTAAACACACGTCTTCATAAACCCAGGAACATAGATACCTGGTGCTGAACTGGGAGCTGCAAAGGCCACGTTAAAGAAGCCACCCTTGCAAAGCCAAAAACTCCCCTGGAGACTGGGAAGAGGATGCAGGAGAAGGGATGCTTTCAACCTTTACTGGTAGACACCAGTATCTGTACATCATATCTGTGTATATATCACACATCTGAACAATTTACTATCGAGCAGTAGGTTTTCTATAAACTGGTCATTACTTAGTGCACAAAAATCCCTCAAAAATAAAAATATGAATCATACCTGGAATATAATTCTAGGATGGAGCGATACGGTTTCAACATCTGTCAATGTAATAAACAAATGCAAGAATCTGGATCAACACTTCCCATGGAGAAGTCACACTGAATTTAAATAATATTTGTCTTCAGGCACTGCAAAAAATGGTGAGATGGAAAAATCCTACATCTTTGTTGGAAATGTCAGTTGAAAGCATGCTTAGACTGATAAGGGTGAATAACACTGAGGAGAGCGTGATGAAAATGGAACTGCTTAAGAGATATCTAAGGCCAGAGGGTTCAGCACTGAAGACAAACCGACCTCTTCAAAATACACCTACCATAGAGCAGAAGAACAGGCAAAGCCAGCCCTCTGGCCACACACCAAAGAGCTGAAGGACACCAGGGATCCAGCAGCCGGGTACACACACGGAAAACCTGCCCCGGTGTGAGCGAAGAGGCTCCGTCACCTCTGTAATGGCACAGCCTGGGCAACCACGAGCAGCACTGCCCTGGCCTGAGGGACAACTCACTGCGCTCTGCAAACCTCCTGCAGCTTCTAGCAACGTGAACTTTCATTCATCAAAACGGTCAGAAATAATCCATGAAGTCAGCTTTGTTTCACTTTGTTCAGGAACACTCTCACCGTGCTGTAAGAGAGAACACTTCCAGCTGGTACACAAGTGCTTGGTATCCAAAAAGTGTTTTACACGTGGAACACAGAATCAGTGCGGGGTCTCTGATGGTGTTTCATGAGATTCCTTCCTTCTTGTGAAAGGTTACAATTGTTTCTTGACTGTGATTAAATACCAAAATTATTTTTTTAAAAAATTAATAAATATTTAAAAAAATAAATTTAAAATCCACAGTACTGTAAGTTCCAGAAACTTCCTCATGATCATCTGACACACCTTTGCTAAAGCTGCTTCAACTCCTGTCACAACAGCAGCTCTTCAGGATTAGCATTTCGGATCCCATCAAGCTAGAACCACCTTGGGGCGCAGCTTCAGCTCACTTCAGAGCCAAAGAGTGTGTTAATCTGCACCCGAAGCTGTCCCTGACACACGGGGGAATTCTACTGCTTCTTTCAGAGCAACAGCTACAACTCTCCTGACTGTCATCTCACCTCACCCATCTTTTTCTATATTCTTTGTTGCTTACTTTATTACTGGATAGTTGAAAAACCAAACATACTGAAAAGGAAATTTTGTAGAGTAACAACCTAATAATACCTTCCACCATCCAGTTACAGTCTCATCGTGACTTTTATCATCACATTTAGAAGCTTAAACACAAAATGAATTTATGAGCTAGGAGGCTTATTTTGCATTCTGAGATTTTACAATAGAACTGGGAACAAACTCCCTCTATCCCACACAGCAATTAATATTTCTTCCTTTCATGTTATTTTATAATATTGAAAGGATATCTAGAGGAATCTTCTTTCCCTTTCCTCAAACAAATATAAAAAAGCATGATTTTTGCATCATAGCATCTGTGCCACACGCTCTGACACTCAAAGTTTCTGCTTTATATTGTTTGTATTACCTATAGTGCATTAAAAAATTATATATTGTGGCTAAAAGATTATTATTTTGTGGTCTATTCCTACTCCTACAAGTTAATCAGACAGAAGATACTGAAGTGTAAGCCCTTCACAAATCTCTTGATAAGGTAGACTCCAAGAAAGTTAAATTTAGGACTAAAAGTTGTGAAAAGCCAACATTTTCCAAAGAGCTGAATTCATTCCTAAGAGATGAATTCAAATCACCTTCTCCTGCTGTAGCAACGCACGTTTGCACGTTATACAACAAGAAAGAGATCCACCCAGTTCATCTATCAATGTCACTTATTGCCTGGAAAATCTTACTGAAATTTTGCCAAGCTACGTGATGTGAAAATTCACCAGCTAATTAGTAAAGGAAATTACCTACAGCTTTGCATGATTGACACCGATTAATCTGAAATCCTCACAGGCAGAATTTCACCGCAAAAAGAAATTACAGTTTCAACATTCAAAAAGAAAATATAAAATATTTATATTTTTACAAATATAAAACCTGATGTTTAGTTTAAGCTTTTCTCCATTTAATTATTTGTCCAGCACATGAAGATGTTTGCTTATTTTTGTGCCACATCAGGTTCTCATTACAAGCAAACAGACACGACCTATTCAACAAACTAAAGATAAAATGGCAAAATCAACGTGCAAGTGTGGAATATTTCTAAAACAATTTGTTTCTTTAGAATTGTGAATAACATTACTTTTAGTTTGCTCATATAAAAAACAGCAATCCATGTTTCTAGATTAGATTATTAATTTTGTTTAAATTGTGCTTTAAATTAAGGAATCTAAGTTCGTTGCTTACCTAAGAACTGGGGCTAGGCTTGTTCCAATATGGAAAGCCAAAGATCAATCAGTAGACATCACTAATTTTACAGATTAAATGCCTGAATTCACAGATACAAACCTTTCTTCTTAATTTACTTGTTTGTATTTTTAAAACTATTATAGATATAGTAATTATTACGGTTTCCTCAGACATCCTGGAAAAGATATTCCACTTTCCCAACAGTTTGGCTTAACAAACCCCACAAATTACGATACTCTCTTTTGAAGCAAGTGCACTTTTTTTTTTGACTGTGTATGAGATTTTTTTTTTTTTTTTGAGGATTAAGAGAAAACGAGGTCATTTGACATAAAAAATGTACCACTATCTCCTCTGCATATCAGCACAGTGCATTCCAGCACAGCTTTTGATTATTTGTCAGAAAACTTCTACCCCCTCTGCTGGTTTAGTGAGAGCAAGGCAGTTACAGGTGCCTGTTACAAATCCACCAGTACCTGTGAATAACATCACAAAAGCTCTGATGTATCCAAAACCACCATCACATACATATTTTATTCTGTCCCCCTTACACACCTGAGTCACTACAATCTGACTGTAATAGTATACTGACATATTGCCTTTCTTAGTCAAAAAAAACCTGTTAGATTTAATAACAGAACTGATGCTTCTGATGTGCTCAGCACCTACACACTATTGCATTTTAAAGCTCACGATGTGGACTCACATAGCGCAGTAAGATGGTTCTGACAAAATCAGAAACTGCTGTGAGATCTTCAGTATTCGTCATCACAGAATCCCAGACTGGTTTGGGTTGGAAGGGACCTTAAAGCTCATCCAGTCCCAACCCCCCTGCCAGCAGCAGGGACACCTTCCACTAGACCAGGTTGCTCAAAGCCTCATCCAACCTGGCCGAGAACACTTCCAGGGAGGAGCAGCCACAGCTTCTCTGGCCAACCTGGGACACTGTCTCACCACCCTCACACCAAACAATTTCTTCCTCACATCTCATCTAAACCACCCCTTTTCCAGTTTAAAGCCATCACCCCTTGTTCTATCACTACTTGCCTTTGTAAAAAGTCCCTCCCCAGCTCTCTCGTAGGCCCCTTCAGGTACTGGAAGGCAGCTATAAGATCTCCCCTAAAACCAAATTACTGAAGTGTTTTACAAAAATGGACAGCTCATTTGTAAGGGTGAGGGAGGAGGTATCATCCCCACTTTACAAATGTAAATTTAAGGTGCACAGATTATAGACTATTTCTGCCAGTTTCTGGCACTCATCTTCAATCATTATAAACACAGGACCTGAGAGCACTGACCGTTCTTTGCTCCTTCATCCATTCAAAGATTGCTTTCTCTCAGTCTTCTCCCGTCAATAAGCTTCTACTTCTGTGCACATAACAACTCAATATCTGTGAAGAAAAAGACTGGAACCCTGATACCACAATTCACTGTGAGCACCCAGCCAAGGGAGCGTGGCCCTATCTATCACCTGTCTCCCACGCATGGGATTATGTCTGTCTCACAAGCATGACTTTGCAGTTGTCCTTGTTGAACTCCGTAAGGTTCCTCCAGGTCACAGAGGTCTTTCAGATCAGCAGCCTCTGCCCTCCAACGTCTTGGCTGCTGCCTCCGAGACAGTGCCACCCACAGGCTTGGTCAGGATGCTCTCTGTCCCTTGGCCAGGCTGTTGCTAAAGATGCTATATACTACTGACACCAGTATCGACCCCTGAGGAAAGCTCCTCAGGACTGGCCATCAGTTAGGGCTTTTTGATCACTCTCCTTTGAGCCTGACAGTCCAACCAGCTTTTCTTTCAGGCTGCAGTCCACCCATTGAGCCCACATCCCCTCCAGTTGACTATAAAGGTCCTGGACTGTGTCGAAAGCCTTGCTAAAGTCAAGGTAAGCTGTGCCCACCACTCCAGCTCCATCTGCAGAGCCAGTCACTTCATCATTGAAGGCAACTGGGCTGCTCAAGCACAATTTGTATTTGATTTGTGCTGGATTTTCCAAATGAGCTCCTTGTCTTTCATGCCTGGAAATGGCCTTGAAGTCTTCGTCATTTCTCCTGTAACTGGGCTGAGGCTGTCAAGCCCGTATTTCCCCAGAACCCTTTATTTCCCTTAGATGGGTATAATGATTGCCTTTTCCCAGTCCCCAAGGACCTCCTCATGCTTCTTGGCACATGTCTTCCAGCTTCCTACACTCTCCTGTGAAGATAGTGAGACACCAGAAGTAAGCTCTGGTGGAAAGCATCTGGAGAACGTCTGAGGAGCTCCAGTTCATAACAACCTTATTACAGCTTTCATACTACACTATCTACACTGATATTCTTTGCATGAAGAGGTTGTTCAAAGCTCTTTAAAGGTTTATTAGCAGTTACCAGTACAGTAAAAAACCAGTCATGTTCTTTAAGCAGCATTCAGCAGTTGGTCAACAGGAATTAAAGCAGTTAGGTTGAACAACTGCACAGTTCTGTTGATAAAATTACCTTTTCAACAACAAAAAAAAGGGGGGGGGGGGCTCTACAAAGAATTTTTAAAATTATTTCTAAAACTTCTTACAGCTTTCACCACACAGCTCCATGAAAACTATTGGCAAGTGCAGTAGAAACAAACACCATGTAATATGAGGATGAAAGATACTCTCAACATCATGTTTCCTTCTTTTCTTCCAAGCCTCCTGCCTTCCTTCTCCAGTAAAAACAAGAATAGCTTCCATAGCTATATTCACAGCCCCAGCCATCCACCCCCGGCACCCCTTGCCTTATCTTGCTCATTCCTGCATGAAACCGAAGCGCATGTAGAAGACTGATGAACTCCATGAGCTCAAGTCAAATATTGCTTTCTGTCAGTACAACATTCAATGGTAAATATTACATACAATCCACAAAGGCAAATCATTGTTCCTGTAGTTTCTGACAGCTCAAATCCAAGTATAATTTCAGATAATTTCAGAGTGAGAAAAAGGTGGTCGATGGGGCAGCGTCAGCGGAGCCGACCACAGCCTAAGGGCAGAGCTCTGAAGGGGAAGTGGCACAACCTGCAAACATTACTGCTCCTGACCCCTTTAATTTCAAAAATCGATTCCCTTGTTTGCAGAATAGATGCCCACATAAAGGACCGGTTTAAAAAGCCTTTTTCTTTTCCCTAGGAGAAATTCTCTGGAGGTTAAAGAGCTCAGAACAACATATGAGACAGCAGAAGAGGAGATGGCTGCTGTAATGGAAGCAGCATTCAGAGCGGAGCAGAAAGAGAAATCAGCCCTCGCTATTAGAAGGGACTTTGGTGAATTAATCTCAGCAATCAGATCTGCAGAATCATTAATGAAGGGATGGGTTTGAGAAGGATTAAAGCTGATACAGAAGAACTTGAGAATGGGCTCACTGACCTAGAGATAAATCTTGGATAAAAACCAGCAAGTTGGAATACATCTGAAAAATAAAATGTGGATGACTGAGGAAAAAGGAGTGCTTGTAGATGCACTGAGAGAAATAAAAAAATGGGGAAACAGCAAAAGAAAAAGAACTATCTCCCAGCAGCTGTAAAGGGGACAATCCTGCCAAACACAGGGAATGCCATCCTCTTTTTTAGTTATTTCAAACAAATCCAGAAATCAGCATAGAACAAATACATCAAACATTTTTCTCTCACCTCCCCAAAACCATGTACCTAATTTTACAATTTAACCTTTACTAACAGAGTTTGAAGATTCTTTCATTTTTTTTGGTTTGGGTGAGGGAAAAAAAAGAACACTTCAAGCTCTGAAACAGGCTACTTTAATGCAAAAGCAGAAACTAAGTAAAAACTTCACCTGTATCAAAACAGTAAATACACTGATACACAGGGTTACACACTGAAGAGAACAGTACAACGTAAGTGGGGAAAAAGGATTCAGAAGTCCCCAAAATTTAAGCCACATAGTAAAGAGCCCAAAATACAGCATTTCAAAGACAGAGAAATAAATCATCTGCTCTACCATAGAAATCAGACATTACAGAACACAGCATTATTCCAATTCCTCCAAAAAAAATAAAGCATAAAAAATTAGTAATACTGAGAAGGAGAACTACAAGATTATGAGTATTCAACAAGATTTATCTCAAAGAAAGCATAAAGTTGAACCATTCCAGATTCCAAACTAATGCAGTAAAATGCAGTAAACTGGTGGGCTGAAAGGTTGAGAAAAATGGAGGAAAGGCATATTGTAAGGTCTGAAAACTGGGGCAAAGAAGTCAGGGGTTTTATTAAGTGCACCACAGTATGGGAATTTAGAAGGGGAGGGTTGAGGCCAGGAGTCAGGCTCAAAATATGGCTCTGAAAAACTCTGCAGAGGCAAGTCATTTAAGAATGCGATACAGCACTGTAAGACAGCAATCAGAAAACACTGAGAAAGGACTAAAAATTCCTCTCCAGAAAAAGATTATCTCCTTATGGACAGAATCACAGAATCTTAGGGACTGGAAGGGACCTCAAAAGATCATCTAGTCCAATCCCCCTACCAGAGCAGGATCACCTATACTAAGTCATATGTCTGCATTTGATGAAATAAAAAGAGATAAAGAATAAAACAATACATTAAATGTCAAGACAGTGGGAAAAACCACGAAGAGAATGAAGGAACAAAACTGAAAGGTGCTTCAGGTAATAAAACCACTTTTAGGAGTCTGGAAAGACAAGAGGTGGGGTGAGGAGACCCAGTGCTTGTAACTCATAACAGGATGGAGGCAGCTTTAGTCAACACACTTGTTGTTACAGCTGGTGATGCTCAAACTTGTGAAAATACTGGCAAGGCTTAGGCTGAGAGAGCTGGATTATCCTCCACTCCCCCTCACACACTCACACACAGAAGCATAAAACAATAGATGTTGATAAACTCTAGTGGAACAGTTGAGTCAGTTAATAAAAAAAATTATCAACTCAGTTACAGACTGAACAGACATGTCAAATAATAATTTATGAGCTTATAAAGCATGTTAGGTTAACCTCTGTGGTCTTTAAAAGGCGGGAAAAAAGGTATTTGTAGATCAGAAATACATGTTAGAATAATATGGGCACTAGTTGCTAAATTCTCTCTACGATAGCTGCACAAGAGAGAAGCACAAACTTTGTTGTCCAAGCATCTTTTATTCATCTGGAAAGAGAACTTGGTATATGAACAAGAAATACTCTCATAAATATGCCTGACTAAGAAGAAAAATGTGGGCATGTGTACACACATATCTTCCCAATATATTTCCTTCCTAAGCAGCAATACATTAAATTACATAAATGGAAAATGAACTTTCAGGAAGGGTCACTTCACTCTTAATAAACTCAAGGACGAGACTTCACTGTGGTCAGAGGGGCGATGGATTTCTCCACATACTCAAGACTTGTTGATAAACAGATTTATGAAAAACTAGCAAGCTTTTTGGAAGAAAATGGTCTGAATTATTATCCGGATGGAACACCTTGAACATGTGGATACATTCGGTGTTCAGTACCACACGAGTCTGATAGGTCTTTTAATATCTCACTTCTAATACCTTCTTAAAATAAGTTATCCCAACATCTATAGCATCCACCAGCTGGATCTGATCACTCAGCAATTTATTTCAGAAATGAAATCAAAAAAGCATTTGTGACCCTCTAAAACTCTTTTAGGCTAAAAATTAGACTTCCAAAAGAGATCAGATAGATAAAAAACTGCATGGAGTTCTGACAAAGCAGTGATGAGACCCTCCTAGAAATACATTTCATCTTAGAAAGGCAAGAATCAAAAGAGAAGAGAGTTTGACAGGGGCTCTTTTAGTCCTGGAATTAAAATACAAAGTGGCAGGTTCCAAAGAGCCCTATAAATACATTGGAAGTTAGAAGTAATTGGCTCTCCCATGAACTACGAAAGCAGAACAGGTTTTAAAAACCCTACACCAAAAATATTATGAATGACAGGCAGGCTCCTAGCTGGTAAGCTCGAGATAAAAACCTGTGTGCATTATATCAGTTAAGAACAAGTAAGACACAATTCCTAACTAATTCAGGAGAAAGAATCAGACCCTTTAGACTACTTTATAAAGGATTACATCCCTCCGATAAATTTAACGTCCGGAAAAAAGACCAGTACTTGAAAAATCTACCTCCGCCTCTGCCAGAAATAAAAGGCACAAATTCCTGGACTTACACCTCACAAAGTGAAGAGAAATATAAAACCAAATAAAATGTGCAGTTTTGCAGCTGAATTTTACTAGGTCCTAAAGGGAATTTGAACTCTTACAGTAGTACTAATTTAAGGCAATAAACTAAGAAGGAAATAGTTCTTTTCTTGGAAAAAAAATCCATGGAAAATTATAATAGGTATAAAGATTGGATCCATCACACAGGCTTATTTCACTAACACAATATTTGAATGAATATATTAGTAGATTGATCTGATGTAGGCTAATTAAACACATAACCAAATCAATGAATGTTTAGTGTAAATAAGCAGATAAATATGCAACAGGTCCTTGATATAAGAGATTAAACTAATAATGAACCTTATAGTCTCTGGATTTAGAGAACAGAACAGAATTGCAGCAGGCAGAGTGCCTATCTGCAGGTTTTAATGCAACTGCTTGCCCTCGCCACAGGGCTTCTGGCCACCATCGTCGTGCTGGATCTTCAGCCAGAAGGAATAAAAGGATGGAGCAAATACAGTTCTTTTACTCTTTAAAACAAAAATACTGTAGGTAAACTTAGTTCTGGATACAAACTTATGTGTCAAAAAACTTGTATGTTTGTGTACCTCTGTAAATTAATTAAGAATAGAAAAATAAAGGTGATATTTAACTATACCCAGATCACATCTCAGCTTTACAGACACTGTTGTCTGGTAGCTTTGAGGAATATCCATTTATGATAGAGGAGAACACAGCCTCATCAAAATACTATTGCAGTCATAATGTGTCCTCAAGGCATTACTATAAAATATCTTAAGTGCCCTTGAGTCACAAGAGAATTTTTGTGAAGACAAGAGATGAAATATGTGCACAAATACACATGCACAGAGTCATACTGCACACGGTACACTGCTATGAAATCCTATCAGGAGGGTTTTGAAAGCACACACACACAAAATTAACCACAGGAGATTACACAATCTGATGCTGCAGTAGAAATTCATTTATTTTAATTGGCATTACTGCATGTAACTGTACTTTCATACAAACATAATTGGTGTTCTTTTATAAATATTTTGTGTGTTCCTGGACCACAATACCATAAAGAGTACCAAAGAAAAAACCCACCCCAGCTGAGTCAAAATAAATTATAACCACAGTTCTTCAGAGAAGTTGCTCAGCAGTTTCTGAAGGAGGAATAATAAGAAGGCATTTTACTGTTACCACTACCAGTGTTCTTTTAATCACGAAGAATTATCAAAACCACATCACAACATCTCGGGATTGTTAGCTCGACTTCACTGACCCTGTTTGTTAACTGTGTTACTGCAAATGAAAGAAACTGCAAAGAACAGGAATTTCAAAGGCCAGGGTGCTCACTTGGATTCCCTAAGAAAAAACAAAAAAAACCAACAAAAAACCAAACACACAATACCTTTAACCCTGCTTCAAAGGTTTACTCCCTCGCTGAAATGCAAACTGAGTGGAGTGTAGGAAATGAAGATATACGCTGCAATTTCACCCAAACCCACATGCACCAGAGACACCCGAGTGGGCTGTCACCTACCTACGTAATTTAAAATCATTGCACGGAAGGTGAATCAACAGCAGACCTGGAGCCTCTATAGATCACTTTCACAACACAGAACTTAGGATTTCGAGTTTGTTCCCAGAGATGGGTGTAGCTCTGTGTTATGTTTCCCTGTGAAAACAGGTTGTTCCAGAGACATTTTCCTGTGCTCTGGGGTAGCTCATGCTCCCTCTGCCCTGGCTCTACCCTCCAGACCACACTGCCCCGTGATGAAACGGCTTCTGAGGCCACGAGGCAAATCAGAGCACCAAAACCATCAGGGACACTTCATTACCAACATCTATTTTGCAATTTAAATCATCATGTTAATGACGAATACCATTTAAAAAATTAAATCCCTAAATTTTTTTAAGCACTTGGCTAATAAAATAAAATAAAATAAAATATAAATCCAGAATCCCAAGAACCCACCTACGCCTCCACAAAAACAGCCCACTCAAAAACCTAGTGATGAAGGCAACGGCAATGTAGGTGACTTGAAAGGATGCACTGACCATGAGAAAATGTTCTCGAGAATGAAACTCTTGGATCTAGCTGTTATACATGTACATTTTTATTCAAGGGGGTAGGAGGAGGATTCCTCAAGGTCCCTTCCCTCACATACCAAGTGACTAGGAAGGAAGGGAGACTGAAGAGAAATGGAGGTTTAGGGTAAGCAAAGCAAATAAGTGAGATGATGAGCATCAAGTCAGGTTGACCAGTGCAGAATGATCGCTCTGCCACTGTCAGCAACAGGGTGACAGATTCCTTCGTATATCCTTAGAAAAGTACTCTCCCTCGATCACAACTTTTAAAGCACTAAATTTGTACTTTGCCAGAATTGCAAAGCAAATAAATAAAGTAAATTTCAGGCTTGTAATACTTTATGCTACACAGAAACGTACATGGAAGATTTATTGATTTTTTTCCTTATTGTATTATAAAGAAATTGTAAATAATTAAATATATTTATTTAAAAATCTAGGCAGCAATGAATTCATATAATGTCATGTTATAGCTTGATAGATTAACACTTATCTGAAAAAAATATTTTACAGTGGAGGGATGTTTTCTATTTAGACACTGTTAATACAACAAACCTTATCACCTCCTTTTTTTATTCCTCCTCCTCCCCTGAAGAATGCCATACAACTTCTCAATAAAGTAACTTATTTCAAAGGCCGAATTGCAATAGATTATATTAAATAGATTAATATATATATTAGATTAAATCTAATAATAGATTATATTAAACATGCAGTATAGTCATCAGGCATTAGAGAAAACCTCATCTATTCAATACTGTCGTATTGTTTTTCAAGAAGACCCACCTCTTTTTCTGTTCTGCTCAAAGACAGAAGCACAGCCGGAACAAGTCTTGTTAGGTCAGAACTGACATTTTTCATTCATAAAATAAGAAACACGTATTTCAAAGCCCTGCATATACAAGAACCTTAATATTGCTTTGGGAGATAAGCTAAAAGGAATACTAGAGACTGATAACAGAACATCTGACAAAGATATGGCTCTGTACAGAAACCACAATTTCAGATTATTTGTCTACGCATAGTTTACCAAAGGTTGTGAGTATCATCAGAGGACTTGTACTTTCCTGGGCTTTTAAACTGTAAATGTGATACTTCACAGAGATATAAAATCACAAGAGGACAGAGCCATCTGCTCGTGTGTCTTCCCAAAACCTACGTGTCTTTTTAAGCAGGTACCTCCCTCAGATTAACCACTCCTGCAACAAAAGACTAAAGAGTTCATAAAGAAAAATCTCCTTCTTAAGAGCAGTGAGTGACAACCACGACCTCGGGCTGGAATTACTAAGGGTGTCTCTGCAAAACAGACATTTTTCCTGCTGTATAAGATACAAGCTAATTATGATAACTAAGGCAAGGAAGTCAACACCACGATGCACTGCTTCAACTTTTCCTGACAAATATCTTCAGGATCAACCAACACAAACTGGGACTCTCACCAGAAACCAGACTAACAGATTACTGACAGGTTACTTGAGGACCAAAAGGAAGTCAAGTGCTGCTGCAAGGCAACTTCAGGACACAGCAAAGCCCTTCTGCTGAAAAACACAATTCCCCTTTCCCAAATAAAACTTGGGGTACTAAGATATTAAACATGTGTGTGAGGGGGAAATTCTGGAGCTGTGACAAATACATATTAATTTGTTTCAACCCAGGGCAAACAGCCCGTTTTTTCCACTGTATTTATCACCATTGTATCTCTGCATCTTCACTTGTGGTTTCCCATGGAATACACATCTGCACTATTTACACAGACACACAAGCACAAATAAACACTATCCCAAAATATTCAAAATGTGCTGCCAGATGGCTTTAAAAAGAAAAATGAAGAGCTTTAATTAAAAGCTCTTACACTGCCAACACTCCATTTTTGGAAATAAATATGAAAGTTAAATAAAAATATTTTTAAAGCATATCAATATTTTTACAATGTTTTGCTTCACAATTCCAATCTCTCCCAATCCCCCTTCATGGATCAGACAGGCCAAGCCATATGAACACTGCTAACTGCAAACTCCCTTCCTGGCATGGTGGAAAAAGGAGACTATTATTTGTTTTTGCCTACATCTTATCTCTCCAATAAAAACAGATTATGGTTTACAAACCTTTTTAAATAAATATACGTATATTTTTAATATTAAATCACAGCACAATATTAAAATAACCTATGATGTTTGGAGTCTACAAGATGATTAACTCAGTACATCTATTCATTAAAAAGAAGAAAGACCCAGTGAGACCAAAACACACATAAAAGGAATACATTCAAAAACTGTAAATAAAACACATGCAGGAGGAGTTGACATTTACTTACCACTGGACCTGTTTTTGCGGTTTGACTTCCCTCCTGTAAGAAGCATCTTAAGGCTGTTTCGAAACATGGCGATCCTGTTCCACTTCCTTTACCCCAAAAACTGTACAAAGCAAATAGAAGAACAGATGTCAAAATCTAACACACCTTGATTTGCTCAACAGGAAAACGTGACAGAGAAAGAGTAAGAAAGTATGAAAAACAAGGTTAAAAACTTAAGAGTAATTAAAAACTATTTTACCAATACACTTGCTAACAACAGAAATCAACAGCCATGTAAAACCTACTGTTCTGCTGTCATTCATCCAAATGATTACCAGGACAACATCATCTTGGCACTGCTAGCATGACCAACCTGCTTTGATTTGACCACGTTATTTTCATTTTCACATTTAACTGGGAAAGACAAAGTATTTAGCAAACTCTGCCTCCACCTCCCATTACTATTAAAGCCAAACCTATCAGAAAGAGTTCCTACCCTGCGTGTTGCTCAGAAAAAGTCAATCTTGCTGACAACAACCCACAGACTACAAAAGCTGTTGTCTTTAACTCCCGGGCTAGTTGACTGTCAAATTCTTCTGTGAGTTGAATAAATTGTCGCGAGGAGGAAAGCCACTCAAACCCGAAGTTAACCGAGGCAAAAAAATCAAACAGAAACACTATCCATATATTTTTCTTGCTCTATATGTCTCAGGGGGGGAAAAAAAAGAAAAAGAAAAAAAGAGTTGTGTCTGTGCTGCTGAAGATAAAAGAAGGAGCTTCTGGGTTCACCAGACACACTGACAGCTTGTTCTGATAGAACATCCTCTTATTAAAGTAGGTAAACCATCAAAACAGCAACAAAAAAGGCAATTCCTAACTACACCAAAAGAATAGTAGAAGTCTTTGATCAGGACATATAATAAACCACAACTTTCCTTCTATTGCACGCACAGTATTCCATAGTTACAAGGTAACACATTCATCTTATAGAAATATATAATATTTTTTCCTGCAACAAAATTAGGTTCGTTATGGAGGATGACCAATAAATACAATCTTGAGTTTCTTCCCTTTTATTTCATAAAAGTTACCCAGTTCAAAGAGCTTTATATGTAGATTTAAAACCACTGAACGTCCTTTCAATATGACTCACTCACTGAGAGATACTTACATTCCAAGGCAGCACTCGGAGCACACACGTTTCAAACACCCGTAAGGACACATGGATCTGACTAACGTCAGCCTTTCCTGACTTGCAGGAGACTCCATCACTTATTAGATGCCACAAACAGATTGGGGGGTATGTTTGTCTGTATGTATGCATGCGTGAATATTCAACAGAAAATACAGTACCAGTGTTTCCTTTGCATCTAAGAATCGCCTGAGTCTCATCTGGTGTCTTTCTGAGGCTTTGCACAATGACATCAAAGCACAACGAGCTATTTAGCCTCATTCCCAGGGCTCCTAAAACAAAGCTTAAGCCCCTCTTCGAAGCATCCTACTGTTACATGACTACAAAAAAATCCAGGCACAAACACAATTGTCTTAAATTTGAATTCTGTTTATTTAGTTTCTTTAGATGGCTGTTACGTTCCAGCTCGCAACACAGAAAGAAAACTTCTGGGTTTACATATCCTTCCTCTCTTACAATCTGTTATTAATAAACTCTTTCATAGACAACATCAGAAGAAGAAAATGTGAAGTAGATATTAAAGGGA
>NW_010309111.1:15084-27254 GCF_000700745.2 Antrostomus carolinensis
GGAAAGAGGAAGCAACTGAACTCAGTGTTATTTATTTTGGAACATAATATTATAATTATAATATTATAATTCCTCCAACAACCCACTAATCCAAATGTATTTATCTAGGCTTTGAGCAAGACAACAAGAAAGCAGTAAACATCTCCTGCTACTATCTGGAGAACTGCTTGAGTCTGAATGGGATTTCTTTTTTTTTCCTCTTCTACAATATTGAGCACTATGCTGATAACATAATGTATATATTTGATTGATCATTTTTTAATATTTTTTTTTTAGAGAAAGCAGATTCAAATGATACTTACATTAAGCCAAGCATCAAAGCCACAGTGAAGTTCATTTTTTCCTAAAAGTTTATGAACAGAAAGTTGTAACAATCACCTAGCAGCATTTTTGCCAGACAGGCTGAACAAGAGAAGGGGGTTTCTCTGTGCCCTGTGACAGTAATATGTTAAAAAAAAAGAATAAAAAAAAAAAATATATATCTATAAAGTTTCACCAGCTATCAGGGTTAATAATGCAACAATATCATGCTTGCAACAATACACAACTATGTTTCAACAAGCAAAATGAGGTACTTGTGGTACCTACAACAGTGAGGGATGGACCAAGGGCTGGTGAACTGATTAAGAATTTATCCCTTCTGCACCGACCTCCTCTACTCAAACCCAACTTACCTGCCCCAACTATCCTACACAGCGAGTAGAGCGTCACACGTCTGAGTAAGATCTTGAAAGCATTTCCCCCACAGCCATACTCAGAGTGTGCAACTCCAGTGAATCAAGCAATGAACCTGCAGACTTAAGTCACAGCTTTGATTCTCTATTCACACTGAAGTAAATCAGAATCACTTCCACTGCTGATGACAGAGTGACATCAGACTTTGACTGTCACCCACCAAGAATAACATCCTATTTTTCATCTTTCACCTGTGGCATTAAGTGTGTTAGCCAATGCATGTGGAAGGGCAAAAGGGGATTGTGAAGTGCTCAGCTTGCTATTTCAGATTTAGGTGAAAAGAGCATAAATAACAATCTAACAGCATTTGGTGAGACTAGGTTAGAGCAGAAACATCCTGCTAAAGTCCCACTACAGAAAAGTGTAGGGTTTTTCCTTTTTCTTTTCTTCTTTATTTGTTTCTTTAAAAAAGCAGCTCTCCAGGTATCCATTTTAAGTCCCACCTGAGTCTGGAAGGACAACTGATCTTTACAACGGCATTTTCCTCAGCTAACTCTCATGGTAGCAGCACACAGTCCAAAACTTCAAAGTTCCTACAAATTACAAAGGAGGTTTAGGGACAATCCCCATGTCAGCTTGCACTGAGCAGAGAACTGAGCAGAGCTAATTAAACCTAATTATGCTGATGGAGTCAACTGCACTGAGCCTGAACAGTGCCAAAGGTGAGGATGACAGTTTGTTAATGATGTTTACCTCTAGTCTTCACATGGCAAACTGTGCCAGAAATTGCTGTGCTGCTTACTGGGACTGAATTAAGTCTCCGCACAGACAATAGATGGGGCCTCCATGAATTTGCTCCGAAGAACCACAGAGTAGAGAAAGAATTGATGTCTTGCATTAAGACCCCTGAGTTACCAGCCATGGGATGTCTCAAGGACTAATTCCATATTCTCAGAGCTCACCTAGAAGCCTCAGAGGACTGCTAGATCTTTAGTGGCCTGCACAGGTGGGAGACAAAGAAAGCAATAGTAATTAGTAATTTTTGCCTTTTAGTAACAGACCTAATTTCGCATCAACTCCTGACATGGTTTCTCATTGCGTCTTAGAGACAATGTTGTAGTACTCTAAGTGCAAGTACTCACTAAATTTATATCCTGATTAGTTGAGGTTTTCACAATACAGAGTAGCAGAACCAGCAGGTCACCAAAATCAACTGCTGTTTTCCTTTTCCATGCACAACCACATTATTTTGTGGCTTTGAGCAAATGTGGTCACAGCTTTTCCTCTGTTTAGCTTACACTAAGCCAGAAATAATATTTAAGAATAAGCACTCTAAATTAAAAATTCTATTGGTCATGTTAGTTCATGGAATTAGAAGGCTTAAATAACATTATTAGGAGGAGCTGGATCAGGCATTTTTTCATACCCCCAACCCTCAATAGATCTGAGAGTCCAGGTTAATTCTCTTCTCCAGTCTGGCAAGCAGCTGTGTCAGCAGAAGCTAAAGACACAGAGATTCTTCACACTCCCATTGCCATGGGATGCTTCTACCATCAAATCAGGCAACCAAGAGCTACTACACTTTGTCATTTGTAACTTTGCCAAATTGAAGATAGATATATTATGCAAGCAAAGGTCTCCAAAGAGTATCAGCAGGTAAATAAAAAGGTGCTATCTCTATTAACTCTGGTTTATAGCAATTTATATCCTCTGTTTTATGCACAGACAGACTCTTCCACATGTTGTTTTATCTTCTAACAAATCTAGATTTCAATTAAATACACAAACAAAAGCAGTTTCTGGAGCATGAGAAAACAGTAGTAAAAATACAATGAGGGGAAAAAAAAACCCAAAAAACCAAAGGCAAGGGAGTAGAGACAGACCGAATTGATGCTGCAAGCTGCAACTTTACACCAAATGCTAAGCTTGAACAAGTGTGCAATATCTCATTAAATCCTCCTGGATGACTAAGGGCTGCTTCTTTGTTTCTTAATTTTAAGACAGAGTTTGTAGAGAGGCTGTGAAAACTACTTCACAGTTTTGAGTGGCTAGACATTATTCCAACCCACAGAAGTCACTTTTGCTTCTTTTTGGAGATTTCCTAGGGACAGATATTGTCTGTCAGACACAGAATTTCAAAATCAAAGTAAATTACTTTTGCCCCACATACCACCACTAAAACAGCTTGATCCCAATATTTTCCTCCTCTACGATCACCTCACTAAACATAAAACTATTTTTATATAAAGCTGATTAGTAAAGCTAAGCTCTTTTTCAAAAGTGTTTGATGTCCAATGAGACGTACAAACATTGCTTAGCCACAGGTTTTGTGCAAGTGAGCATTAGAAGTTATTAAATATGTATGTTTCAGAGTAGAACTCTGATCTGTTTTTTCCAGTAATGAAAAGTTTCTAACTAGAAGAGTATTAAGGGAATACAACTGAAGTCATAGGTGCAATCGACTTTTCTTAAGAATTTTATTTCCCCCTTATGTTTTCAGTTCCTTCCTTGCCTCCATAGTGAAGACACCTACATAAAAGGACAAACATTTCAAAAATTGTTTCCAGAAAGTAGAATAACTGAAAATGTTTTGGTCTTCCACACATTTGAAAAGAAAGGAATTTCTTTATACATGTTCACAGTCTTCCTCCTTGAAATCTCAGTTAGGAGAAAGGCCAGTTTGGCTGCCTGTGCATTATGGTGGATGTTCACAGATTGTAGTAGTTCAAAGTGGTGAGGACATCCAGAGCAGAGCCACGACAGAGCTTTAACTGAACATGTGAAAATGACAACTTCAAACAACAACAACAAAAAGCCCCTAATTCCAAATTGGAGGTGGTTCAACCATTCTGTCAGCTGTCTGTTCATATATTAATTTGTGGTTAAATAGTAGGAGAAATAAAAGCCTGTAAACAAGAACACCTCTGTACCAGACCATGAGATCCCATTAGCTCCCTGTCCAGTTCAGGCAGCAGCTCACACTGTAGTATATTACAACAGACTTTATTCCCACAACTTTCATAATATTCAGCAGAAGTTTATGAACAGTTATCTAGTCAAAAATTCTCAGAATATTGTATCTATAGATAGATATAAATAAGAACTATTTGCAAACTTCTATCAAAACACATTTTTCAAAGAGGAATCACTCCATCTATCAGTGACAAACCACTTCCAAAATTCAGAAGAGCACAAAGAGTGTAAATCTCACAGCATCCTACCTCCACACAATGCTTTGCCAAGCTGTAGATGAGTGTTACAACATTGCTTAGTGGTAGAGTCCCACCCAAACGCGAAGGCTGAAAGTCCTCTGTGAGACAAACCACTTTTGATCATATAGTGCAGAAGACTGGCAGGCATTCCTGCTTCATTTCTATCAGAGTTCATCATTAAAGATGAAACAAAACTTGGTGAATTGGAACTGGGACTTGGCAGCACCAAGTCACAGAATCACAGAATGGTGGGGGTTGGAAGGGACCTCAGGAGATCATCCAGTCCAACCCCCCTGCCAAAGCAGGTTCCCTGTCAATGGAAGATTGTCACAAATTAAGAGTTTTAAAAACAAACTCACTAGATAAGCCTTAATTCCTGTACTTTTACTGCTAAAAAATACCATTACAATATTCTGTATTGAGAGGCAGGAAAATGGTTAGTCCGTCTCTCGCTGCTTACTCCTTGATTCATCTGTTTCTGTCTATCTCAGAGATCCTGAGGCATCACATTTCTTACTACATCATCCCTTAATTCCCAATAGGAATGACAGAAAGAAGATTTTTTAAAAGGATAATTCCTTATGTGTTTTTCTGAAAAAAGAAGAAAGTCCTCTGACAAAAAATATACACACAGTTATGTAAAATAACAGAAAAGTTTGTTACTCATCAAATACTCTATTTTAAAAGTTCCTCATAGTACCAGATTATCTCTTTTCATGACAGAAGATGAACTCACTACATTAGAAACCAAGAAGTGTGTATAAGAAGAAGCATATATTAAGATGCCAAAAAAAGGCACCTTTCTGAATATTAGTTTCCAGGATTTAACAACATGCAAAAACTAAATTAGTATTTCATGAACACACACTCACAAAAAAAATCTAACCTTTCACAAATCAGCGAACTACTTTCAAAGAGCATTCAAACTTCAGAAAGGAAGAGGTAACAAGGACTTTTTTAAAAACAAGTGATTGATTTATAAAGCTAATCATCACAAGATGAAAGAAAATGAAGAATTAAAGGAAGAGACAACACAAACCAGGTGAGGCTTCCAAGCATTTACTCCACGTGTGTGTATATTGTATGATGTATTACTCCATTTCTGTGTATATTGTACACAGAAATCTGTTCCACAGTCATTCGTCACAGCTGCTAGACTGAAACTTCCAACGCTCCTCAAATAAATTATTCCAAGTTTAACCTACACTCTTATTATAAATTGCCCTAAAATTTAAGAGAATGTTCTGAGGCAACCTAATGATGAGGACTAGTAGCCCAGAAAAGCACATTTAAGCAGCGCTCCAACATTCACAGGCAGACCAGACTGCCACAGGTTATAACTGAGCATCAGCAGAGTATGTCACCAGCTCCACAAACTTCATGATGATCAAATGCATTAAACTCCCTGCCTGACATAACAGCTCTGACTCACAACAGGAGTGGGAATAACTCCTTATGACAACTCTGAACTCAAAGGAAACGTATATTTATAAGCTTGGTCCGTACACATTTAAAAAACACAGGAGTAGAATTGAGAGATTAAATATTTCCACGTACTTCAGGAACAAAAAAAGCATTGCTGTAATCTAGCAAAAATGCTAAGAACATCTGAGATTATTTTGAAAAAGGTAAGCAAAAAAGGAATTAAGAGGACTAAACCCTACCAATTACAAGTTTTTAAGCAATTAAGTGTTTATTAGACAAAGTTCTCTAAAAAAAATAATAGAACAAGTGAATATGAATAAAAATTAATCATTTTATGTTCCCTCATGAAAGTCTGAATGCTAATTTTTACGACGGGGGGGCTTGATGTGAAGGTCTGTCTGTCCATCCCCTCTGGGCCTCCTCACCAAAATACTTGGAGAATTTTTTTACTCCCTTTCCTACAGATCCTGCTGCCAACCCTCACAACTCAAAAGCCCCTGCATCTGTTCTCTCTCCTTTCCTCCTATGACCAGCTAGATACATCCCCTACTGTCTTTGCTTCTTAAAATACCCTCAATGTATACATAAAAATAAATATATAAATATACATAGAAATAACCAACAGCATTCACACTGGACAAGCGAGCAGCAGGTCAACATGACAATGTTTCACAAGCAAGCAGGAAGACAGCTTCAATCTCTGCTGGTATTTTAGCAAACTAAAGCAGCCTTTAACACTACAGTTGAACAGTAATTCTGAGAGCACAGCACAGTAACATGCCCATGTACGTGGAGTTCCCAACAACAGCCCTAAGGTGAACGTGGCCCAGCACATTTCTTGATGAGTCTATGGTGATTTTTTTCACTTAAAGTCTGCAGGGTTTATGTTCAGAGGTAACTTTTATACAGTTAGAGCGTGAGAGGAATGAGACAAGCACTGTATTATTATAAAAACTCTGAGGAGCAGCTCGTTTTGGTACTGTGCTTAGAAAGCAGCACTTCCAGAGGGCTCATTAGTTTGGCAACAGTGCCAGGCTGAGGCAGCTATTTCCTTCTGGAGCTGTGAGGCAGCAGGAGGAGGAACCACCAGAAAGGTGCAGTTCTCCATCATTCAGCACAAATGAATTCTGTGTAGGCTTGAGTTCCCTGTCCTCCATTAAAAGGAGACATGTTTTTCATTTTGTCTAGAAAGTAGTCATACTTCTAAGAAGGATGAAGAAAAAAGATAAAGAATAAAAGCACGACTGCTAAAAGAAAGGTACGTCACTCAGAGACAGCTTGTGACTCATTCTGAATCTAGATAACCTTACCATCCCCAAACAACAATAACTCTGGAAAGATAAACTTGCCAATCACAGAACATTCACTAACTAATACACTTTGCAACCTTAACTTGGCAGTCAATGTTTGAATTTATTCTTCTGGGCAAAAAATTTCTTCAACAATACTTTTTTCTTTAAGCGTTGGGGTTTAACATCAGAAAAACTAAACAGGTATTTAAAATGAGATCAGAAGTACTACTGAAAGAATGCAGTCACCCACCAGAAGAAAGTCAAAAGTCAGAGCCAGTTCTCTCTTGAACATGAAAATGTGGTGACCTTGAAATTAAGGAAACTTAATTTTGAATAGGGCTTTATCATTTTGCATAACCTGGTTTCTAATTCTAGATTAATGATACAGACTGAATTCATAAGGGACACTTATGTTCTCCATATACAATGTCAATTACACTGCCTCTGAGAAAAACCATAACGGAGGAGAAGTTTGGAATACCATCACCTCACTTTCATCAACTCACCTCCAGTGTTTTTAAGTGTCTTGTGTTGTCCATAACAGCTAAAATTACTGCTTTGGTTGTAAATATTATTAGTAGCTGCCTCCATCAACAATCACTTGAAGTAGGTGTTTAAGCATGAAATAAAACATGGCACTGTTCTGCAAAGCTGAGTCTAGTTAAACTGTCTGCCTTGCAAGAAATTTTAGGGCACTTCCTACAGCTGGAATCTACAAGCCTCGTTCTGCCAGGACCAACAATCCTGATTCTGCCCCAAACCACCAGAAGATTGAAGCACAGCAAGTTTCTCCATCAGGAACTGCTTGCATTTCAACTTTCAGCTATGACACGCAGCAGCCAAAAATCTGTCACTCACAAAAACCACCAAATACACACTGAATGTTTTATTTGAGGCTCCTATCAATCTTAAGTTAATTTTGAAGAAACAGTGGTATGACAGAAAATGAAAACAAAAAACTAGGCAATGTATAAAGTGGCAGGAAATGTTACAACACTTGACTACTTTGAGAGATTAAAGGAAACCTGAATTGTTTTCTTATTTTTTAAATTATTAAAAATACATATTAAAATACAGGTCTAATTATGGAGCTGCTGCAAGCCTGTTCCACAAACCTGCACAAGTCTCAAGAACATTCAATATGGACTGAAATTCAATCCATGGACAAGCCCTGGAGATTTTCTCAGAACACAGAAGATTCTGGATTTTACAAAAAACA
The DNA here is from genome assembly GCF_000700745.2 of Antrostomus carolinensis. Lineage (NCBI taxonomy): Eukaryota > Metazoa > Chordata > Aves > Caprimulgiformes > Caprimulgidae > Antrostomus > Antrostomus carolinensis. The sequence continues at coordinate 22,908 of NW_010309111.1, forward strand.
ACTTGAAAAATTAAAACTCCGAAGTATATTTATAGAGAATGCTGTGTCACTATTATACATTTTGTTTACAAAAAAGTGTAACTATTTTAATTAGCAGTTAGAATGAACTCAATAAATAACAGAGAAGTCTACATAAAGAAGTATTTTTATGATATCAATTAGTCCTGTCCAGTAGGAAAAGACAGAGAATGGTCAAACACTAATACATAAAAGCTATTACACCTTTTTCTCTAAATATAGAAACAGTCAAGTTAAAAATTGGTGAAACTGATATAGGAAGACAGTGCCCAGGCTCCGTGTTCCAATTCTATGTGATCACAGATTAACAAAGAAACAACAGAGGACAACTTCAATTCTATTTAAACAATTAAATAACTGCTGCAAAGAAAATGTGGGACTGTGGGGGAAAAAAAGCACAAATTCTCCTACCTTGATATCTTTAGACAAGTTAAATCTCTAGTATAAAGTGTCTTCCTCCATTCACTGAAAGTCCTGAAAGACATAAAAAAACCACAATAGATTTAGTAACATCTCAACACACTACGTTATACTGTGTCCTATGCTGTCTAGTTGCACGCACAGAACCCTAATAATCTCATCCCAGGAAAAAACCCACAACTATTCCAGAGTATTACAGTATAAACCATCAGACAGCCCCCACTCTTTATCATCACAATTCAAAAGTTAATGCTCATGCTTTTAAATCTCTGTTATTGGTCACTTGACTCTTCCCTCTCACCACTTTTCAAATGGGAGGAGAAGAAAAAGCAGGTAACACTTTCCTTTGATACACACCATATAGGACACTATTTAAAAAGTAGTATGTTACTTCCAAATATTTTCCTTCAACCCAGCAAGCTCTCCTGCTAAAATCCTGCAACCTCCCTTCAGTGTTTTTTTTTTTTTAAAAACTCAATCCTTACATAAACACAACTCCCATGAAGGGATTCAACACTAAATCAAGAGTTCAGTACTCAGCCCTTTGCTCTGTCATCACGTACTTACAAGTTCATCAACAAAGAGCCAGGAGAAATGTATCTTGCTACTTACTGAAAAAGACCAGAGCACCTATCTTAGTATCACCACGTGTTTATTTGTGCTGACAATATTGTGTTACAGGCTTTACCAATCTATTCTTTTAGAAACCTCATTTGAGAAACAGCAAGTAAAAGGAAATACAGACACATCTCATTTGTCAAACAAACACACACAACAACAAAAAATCAGAGTAAACTGAGATCACCTCAAGTTTGCAAGTTCAAAGCAAAGTAGAATAATATTCAACCACTTCAGTAGGGTTTATTTTATTCTACTGCAAGAAGATACTGTAAAGTGATCGACAGCTTAACTTGTAATTCACACTGCTCTCCAGAACCTGAACAGAAACTTCTCCCATGGTCTTATATGAATAATTTCGTACATAAAACTGGAAGACATTCCATAAATTCATGAAGCGATGCTATCTTATTTCTCAGGGTTGCCAATTACCTCCCTGCTTTCAATTTTTCACTTCTGTGGAAAAATAACTGAGAAGCTGGTAACCAGCCTACGACACTCACCAGGACTGCGTCTGTTTCAATCAGCCAAGCAAGGAAAACATACAAAAGCAGCTCTAATCCCACAGCCCTAAAAGTGACTCTTGATAAAGCAAGGAGGACGGATCTGCTCAGCCAAGGAGGACGGATCTGCTCGGCCAAGGGCTACCTGGCGTCTGCACCACAGGCTGCACCACGATGTTCCTTCAAACTCCCTGGCTGGGTTCTGCAAACTTCTGCTTGCACTCTAAATCATCCAACTGCCTGAGCATTTGTGTTCTGTAGAAACTGTATGTCCAACACTATATTGGTAGAAAGACCCAACTAAAGATTTTTGAATGAACATCCAACCACATATAGCGAAAGACCAGAGTTATGGAACTTATTGGTCTCCACATGGAGGCCAAACCCAAACATGTTCAGATCAAGGATGATTTTTATTACGAATTACTTCACACAAACTCTTCCACATTCCTTAGATCCTGAAGAAAAAGAAGAAAGGATTTTAAACATTTATTTGACATTCTCCACAATTCTTTTAACTGGTCAAAAACTAGGTACTTGCCAACACCTCCAGGAGGTGACTGAATAAATAGATTTTTTTTTTTCCTTTAAAAGCAGCAATGTTACAATTTTTTGAAAACTGAATACATGCACAGTTTTGGAATAACTAAAAATAACTCCTTATAAATGTTTTAGTCTTCTAATACATCTCTCATGTCTTCTTAATACATCTCTCTTAATATGATACCCTGTAAAACAAAGAGGAGAATAGGGCTTACGCGGTGTAAGCTGTAGATGAGTGCTGACTACCCATAATTTCCTCAATAACTTTCCATCTCTAATCAGAGAGCATATTTGATGAATATGCTCTGCACTGAGCTTTTAAATAGCAGAGTTTTCATCTCCTCATATTATTACATTAGAAATCTTTATGTGAATGCAGCAGATATTAGTGGGTTGTCAATAAAAACTGAATGTCATTAAAGTGCTTTTATTCTTTAAATGCCTTTAACCTTATAATTATATTTGTACATTCTGCTATTTAAGTGTATGACAATTATAAATTCTGACATGTTGTATCATAACAAATACATTTAGAGGCTAATATACAAACAGTTGGGGGGGAGGGGTATCAATTTTAGAATTATTCCCTCTTGATTAAACACATAAATCACAACTATGGTGTGTTTCAATTGGAAGCAACACACAGTCAGGATTTTTCCAGATATTTTAAGAGTGTGGGGGTTTAAAAGCTCTGTCCTGTAGTATGGCTGCAAGTAATAATATATTTTTTTTAATTACCCCCTTTATTATTTTATTGGTATAGTTTTTTCCAAGCCAGTTCTCTTGGACTTGGCAGAGAGAAGGTAACAGTTCTACTTCTCCACTCTTACTCATCTCCAAAAACCAACACAAATAACTATTGTTTGCTCTATTTATTTTCTCCCCACAAGCACAACATGGGGAATCTGTAAAACAGGCACAAACTGTCCAGCACTGTCCTACCAACTAGGAAAAGTCATTCAGTCTTCATACTCATTCTGCTTTTGGCCATCCATGAAGACACTCGTTATTGGCAAGTGGGATTTTTGCTCATAAAAGCCAACTAGGAAGAGCCAGTGAACAACTGCCAATTGCCATCCGAGTTTGCTAATTTAAAAACATGACCTAGGAATAGGAATACTTCTAAATTCCACAATGCCAAAATGAAACAAAACAAAACAAATAAATAAAACTAAAGAAATAAAATAAAATTTAAATAGATTAATTAAAAAGAAATGAATAAATAAAAATTAATAAAAAATAAAAATAGAAATAAGTAAATAAAAATACATAAATAGAAATAAATAAAAATAAATAGATATGAATATAAATAAATAAGATATAAGTAAATAAAGAACAAATAAATAAAAAGGAATGCTTTTTGTCAACAGACTCAGGTAACTGCTTTCAGGAACAACGCAAACAGAAACAAGAAACACTTGAGAATCTCCCAAGGCCATTCAGTGATGCAAAACAGCACAGAAAAATGTTTCACCCATCGATCACATTCTCTGACACAACATCCACTGCATCCAATTTCTCTCCTTCTGAACAATCATCAGCCCAGAGCAATATCAGTTCAACTCCACGTTTCCTAGACTATGTTTACTGTGAATAAATCACTTTATTCAACTTCCTCCACTATAACAGAAATTGTCCCCTTTGAACAGTTTCTGATAATTCTCTGCATTTGGGACCTTTTCACTGATTTAGACAATTTCTGAATGAACACAACATGGACAAAGCTGCTCAAACAGGAGTGAATGACAGGATATGATGTAATTTCCAAAAGAAGAAAACAAAGACACGCTATTAAAAAGTACAAGTCAGTAATAATGTCACAAAGTCAACTAAAGTTAATAAATACAAGAATTAAAGTTTAACATGCTCAGTAGATGAGGAAGTTAAGTAATTCAGACACAAAGCAGTTAATCTGCAGTCTCAAATAATTTCTGGGTGATACCTGTGTAGGTAATAACTGTACTGAATTCTTCTGCAGAAGAATGCATTAAAAAAAATACAATCAGAGAGTGAAACAGCAAAACTATGCACGTTCACCACAACTCTAACCTCCTTTACATCCAGCTGCAAATGATTTCTTCAAAAAGAGCTTTTTAATCTTCTGTTACACCCAGAAATACACAGTCACAAGTTAAACTCGATTTCTAAATATTCACGCTCTAGAGCACGAGTGCACCAAAAAAGGCACAAAATAAAAGCTAGCTAAACTGACTGCCCTCAATCACACAGAATCACAGAATGTTGG
>NW_010309112.1:0-14233 GCF_000700745.2 Antrostomus carolinensis
CCCTCACACCTGGCATAGAAACCTCCAAAGAAAGGGGTGAAGGCCAGGAGGAAGAGCTCAGCATCAGCAGAATGAGGTTAATCTGGAGAGAGGTCTCTGGAGGGTTTCAGGTCAAGGAGGTCACACTGAAGCGTTATCAGCCAGTTCCCCCTCCTGGGGCTGTGATGGGGGGTCTCACTTGGCTCGCAGGATGGAGGCTGAGCCTGGCAGAGAGGAGGGCAGGGGGGCACTGAGGGTGAGGATGAGTGCACTGGGAGCTGAGCACTGCAGAGGCCCAGCTGCTGCCTGGCGCATTGGCATTAGGTTGAGGAATGGTCACTTGGCCTCTCTTGTCTCCCCTCTTTTGATATGAGCAAGGAATTCAAGAGAGACCTGAAACCCAGTGGAGGGGACGGTGAGAAAGATGGATGGAGGTGATGCAAGACCCAGCTTCCAGGACTTCCACCGGTTAAAGTTAGCTGGACAACTGTCCCAGAGACCAGGCTAGGGCAATGGGATGTCTCTGACATTTTCCAGGGTGAGTAGCTGCCCTTCAGTACCACAATAGGTGTTTTTCCACATTTGTGCAAGTTTTTTCATGCTTTTCACGGTAACTCACACAAGCTAAAAAGTTTCTTTGCTTTTTAGGTGACCAACATTTCTATCTTGTGATTTTAAATTTTCAAAAAAACCCCATATATTGTGAAGTCGACAGCATCAAGGAGACCCCAGGAGAGAACAGAAAGAAGCACAGAAAAAAACAGATGGACATCCCTGCCCCGCATCCCTTTACATTGCCTCATTGAGCCTCCTGTGCAGTTGCAGGCACTGAGTTTAAAGTTCTAGGCTGCAGTGACAGAGCATATTAGGGGATGGCTGCTCCGAGCAGGTGGTTATCTGTGCTCTCCCAGGCCTTTGCAACCCCAAGTGGGTGTGCTGAGCTGTCCTTAATGGTGCTACAGGGTGAGGTGTCGCTGTGTGCCACGGCCTGGCTTGGTTGCTAGTGCTGAGCTACTCGTGTCGCTGTCTGATGCAGCATGGAGCAGGGCAGTGTGGCAGTGGCAGCCGGCAGAGAGATGCACAGCCCATCTGCCACCCAGCCAAGCTAAGCCCCACAGTCTTCACAGGAGCTTGGTGAAAGGGACACTCCCCAACATCTTTACTCCCCTTGCTCTGATGCAGGTCTGTGCAGTTACATGTTGGACGATCCTTAAAGCAGAAGAATCCTTCCTTATTTCACTGAATCTTGACCCTAAATTTTGATATTTTTTAATGTGGTCATTAGTGCTAATTTAAAACTGAAGACTCCTTTAACATCAGACTGCCCCAGAGTGGTGTCCAGATAAATGAAAAAGCCTTGATCTGCTTGTAATTATTCCCAAGTGATAGCTCCTTCCCCTCCTCACTACTCTTTTTCATGTGCCATATTTTCCATTCTCTGGGTCCCCCTGTCCCCCATCCTGTTGCCCTTGGGAAGTATTCAACATTTTGCAGGGCATATCTCCTGGAAACACAGGACTCCTTGTTTGCAGAAGTCAATCATCTTGAGTTGAGGCCTAGTCAGGTTAACAATTAGATTCAAAAGTTTCTTCAAACTAGGAGGATCTTCTGAGAGACAAAGGACTCCTGCTGGCAAAATGAAGGCTGCTAGATCAGCATAGAAACAACACTTGTTTGATGGGAAACTGCAGGCAGCAGCTCTCTAGTTCAGTGCCTTTGGGAACCTCTTGCCACCTTGACTGCCTGAGAGCTGGCTTTTCTGGGCTAAAAACTCAGGTAGTGTTTTGTGACCTGGGTGCAAACCAGGGGATGCAAAAGAGGCCAGAAGGTGCTGTTTGAAGGCAAAAAATTGTGGGAATGACCCAGCCTCACCCTGCAGTGAGCAGACCTGTCCCACCCTCTGGGCACAACACTGGTCCCTGGCTCCTGCCCCAAGCTGCCCAGCTCTGACTCATGGTTTCAGTGTCACCTTCTCCAGAACTCACATCACCTCCTTTCTAGTGTGTGGGACCCCAGCTGGGGAGACCTAATTGCACGCATCAGTGAGTAAGGCATAGCCATACTGAAAGGCACTGAACACAGCTAGCACCACTGCAGCCCTGCATGCTGCATTACCTGCTAGGAGAGGAGTCTCTGGCACATTCAAGATGCCAATGATCTGGTTTTCTCTGGAGAAGTACCATTGAACATGCCAAGCCTGAGGTACAATCCTGGCTGGACAGGTGGCATGTTCCATCCCCCACAGGGTGCTGCACAATGAACGTACCCAGCTGTCCCCATCACCCCCAACCTCGTTTTAAGAACCTGTGCAACCCAGTTCTACCCATTTGGAAAAGAGTACTTCCAATCTCCTGAGAAAGTGACTCTTCTCTTCCCAGTAACAGGCACTGAACTGCTCTTTGAGGACACTCTGACTGCCAGAGGCAGCCCTGTTCTTGGGTTCTCTCCCTCTCTGCCGTGACTCTAAGGATATGGCAAGTGGGGCCATTTGCCAATATTTGTGTCTCAACAAACAGTCTGTCAGCATTTTAGTGTATGGCTTCAGCTGGGATCAGCTATGCGTTCTCTCCCCATTAAATGGCAGAGCTGTGTGCAAACACCCTGGCATCAAACCATCTGGGACACACTCGGGGCCAACTGCTGATCTCCCAGTAGCATGTGTCAGGCTCCCTCTCGCACCCAGGTGAAGGGCGACTGCAGGTTTGGAACTCCTGTGCCACTGTCTGCACAGGAAGCCAACCCTCATCCTGCCCATGGGGGTCTCCTCTACCACCAGTCACCTCTCCCATGAGGGTTACCTACCTGGATCCCCTTTGCTGCAGCCTGGTTGACAGTGAACCTGGCACGAGCAAGCTGCAGGAGATAGCAGTCCTGAATAAAACAGACTACTGAGTAGCAGAGGCCAGTGGAAACAACTTCTAGTTGCTGATAGCATGAGCCCCAAACTCCCACTAACACCATAGCAAGCTTTCATGGTCCTTATTTATGGAGCTATGGAGCATTCACCTCCCTCCCTGGCTCACTGGGGAACTGTGGCCTGGGAGGCTGGGAACAGGGCAGACTTTCTCCTAAGATTGCACCTGAGAGGGCACAGTCTTGCTTACACAGATGCTGTTTGAGCTGAGTGGTAAGACATCTTGGATAGGCTAAATTTTGTCCAGACTCAAAGGCTCTGGAAATGGTTTCTCACCCAGAGAGCTGGGATTCGGGTACCTTTAACTTCAGCCTTACCTCTGCTATGTCCTCCAGTCTCAGGAGTTTGGACCAAGAGCAGAATCTGTCTTCTTGCCCAGGGTCACATTCTGCCTTGGTGTAGCTGTTACAGGAGAAGAGCAAACTGGAAGAGTAGATGTGTGGGATGTGATGCAGTTGGAGGAGACACCACTCCCTTGCAGCAAAGAGTCTTCTGAGTTAGCCCAGTGGACCCAAAGACAGTGAATCAATTTCCTCCAGAGCTGAGTTTGTCCCCAGTAAGCTGCTAGTATATTCCTCTGCCTTTCCTAGTGCACTAGTTCCTCAGTGCTGATCTGTGAAGATTTTAAATGGTACCAAGATGGTCAACTCTCAGAAGATTTCCGCATCCCTGTTGGACATTGGGAAGGCATGTGGTTTCCCCAGGCCCATCTCCTCTGTACAGTACCCAGCATTGCTACTTACTACAAAATGAGGATTCTAGCTAGGGACAATAGTGGTGCTGGTGATTTATTTTACATTTGTGATCCTCATTTGGAGAAGACTGACTCTGGTTCACCATGAGATGGAGCAATTCAAAGCTGCAAGGATAGGTGATTCCCAAAATGTCACTGGTGGTACTCAGTGGGTAAGTCATCCTTTATAAGGCAGATCTGAAAGCTTCTTTCTGCTGCAGCCTCTCCTCCCCTGCAGTTCAGGGAGGTCAATGATCAGCCCCAGGTACTGACTCCACAAACGTCACAGAAGGTAGCACTGTTGGCTATCAGTCCCACCACATCTGGGCCGAGAAATTTTCCAAGCTGTGTTCAGTAGGGCTTGGACAAGCTGCTGCCTCCACATAAAGCTGAAGATGGAGGAAGTGACCTTCAGAGGAGTATGCAAGTAGAAACTGAGGGCTTATGCTATCTGCATTGTGTTTTACACTGTGAATTTGTAGGTAGTACTTCTTGAAAGCTGGTGTGACCAAGACCATGTCTGCACTGGGTCTCAGTGGCTGCGCTGAGCTGCAGATGTGCTGATCACACAGGCACCACTGAAAGCAAGGCACCCACCACCTTGCTGGGCAGACCCCATACTTATGGTTGGTATATTGGGCCATGATCTCAACCTAGAGGCAAGCCTGGGTTTCATTCTGGTGGTGTTGCTAGTGATGTGTTCATATAGCTCTATTTCTTTCCAAAATTACACATTAATATTTCCTGAGAATCAGGACAGAGCAGTGAACATCACCACAAAGAGAGGCCATAAAGAATTGCGGATGACAAACACGTAACTCATCAAAAATCAGGGTTACAGCAATTCTTTTGCATATCTGCCACTGAAGGAAATGCATGTTGCACCTATGATTATCATGAAATTACAGCACAAAACATGATCAAAACTAGAAGAAAAACTGAGTGAGAGCAAACACAGAGCAACCATGGCTAGCACCCTATTACAGAATCCTGGTCTGCTTGCCATACCCCGCCCAGCCCCAAGACTAGTGCTTAACTGGGAAGACAATGTCTGACTCCACAAGGTGGCTTGTTCCAAAATAGCAGCCATGGCTTGTCCCTGTATCTGCTGCTCTTCAGAGGACTGCAAGCATCCTTAAAAATCCAGTTCCTGGGGCTCTCCAGGAACAGCAGCCCAGCAACAGAGCATGCCCAGCGCATGCTGGGTCCCAGCCAGGGAAGGCAGTGCTGCAAGGATGGATGGAGGCCAGGTTTGGTACTGGGATACAAGGGGCAGGAGCTGCCTGTCTGCATGTCCTCCAGTGTGGGCTGGCTGGGAAACACATGACACCCAGGTGTCCCCCCTGTGGCAGTGCTCTGCTCGTTGAGCTGGGACCAGGCTGCATCAGGTCTCAGCAGCATGCACAGAGGCTGCGTGTGCATGCTCAGGCATTCATCAACGTGACAGTTTGATCACAGCTGTGCTCCAGAGGAGAACGAGCATAGAGGTGTGATGTGTTCATGGAGGGATGCATGTAGCCAGGGTGCTTTCTACCCCCTGCACAGGGAGAGAGGGGCAGGAATAGGGTCAGGGCTGGCCGAGGGGATGGAGAAGAGCTCCATGAGGATAAATCAGTTTGGGATTAGAAGGTGGCACTGGCAACCTGCCATGTGACAGGCAGGCTTGCATAGCCAGAACCCCAGCTGTCAGCCTGGTGGCAGCAATTAAATGAGGTATCGATTGAGGAATTGTTGTCTGCAGGGTTTAAAGATAAGATCGATGGAGACCAAAAGGTTTAGGCTCTGTTTACTAATTAGTCAAGCACCACTGGGAGAGAAAGCTTTGGAGACAGGGATAGCTGAGCTATGTACAGGCGGTACTGCCAATGTGCTGGGGTTACCCTCTCCCTGGCACCCAGTTGTTACCGCTCCTGCATCTCTGGTGCCAAAAGGGTGGACAGGCACTGGGGTGCTGGTGCCGGGGATTTAGAGCAGCAAGGAGGCAATTGGCTGCAAGGGGCAGGTGGGGGTAGTGGGTGGGTAGTTTGTCTGCACTGGGGCGATGAGTTGCTGTCTTCCCAAGGCAGGGATGTGGGAAAGAGGGTCTGTGTATCTGTCTGTGTGTGGGGAGGCATAAACCAAGAGGAGAGCTGCTCCCTTTGCATTGCAAATTTTTTGGGGGTGAATTGATCCATTTCTCAGGCTCTGGCATTAGTTGCAGCCTGAACACATTTCTCTTCCCTCTGTTCCTTGTGCAGCAAGCCCAGAGACACTAAGGAGGCAAATGTGGCACAGACTTTTTGTGGTTTATGTGCTGATACTGCCTACGTTCCATGGAGCTAAATCTGGGGAGAGCAAGGCTTTATGCTCTCTCTGCTTTGTTCCCTCACTTCCAGACAATGTCCAGGACATGGTCAAATGGGGACAAGCAGGCAATGGCCTTGCCTGGATGTGGTTTGAGTGACTCTTGAGACTGTCTCCTGTTTGCTGTTGTGGGAAGGGGATCTGTGGCTTCAAAACAGAGTTGTTTTAAAACCATCTGGGGAGCTGGACTAGGTCGTGCCTCCCAGGGGATGTCTCAGTGTCAGCTCTGTGTTAGGAAGAGGCGTTGATGGGGCTCCCCCTTCCCAGGGTGGCCGGAGAACTCCTCTTTTCATCTCAGCTTACCAGGAAAATTCAAGCCCAGCAAACAGAGGAAGGTCAGGAGCTGTCACGATGGGTTCTGTGAACCACAGCCAGCCTGAGGGCAAGGTTTCATGACCACCACAACCATGCATCACGCATCACCTCAGACCCACTCCCCACGATGTGATGGGACATGACAGAGTGCTGTCATCCACACGACCTAACACAAGCCCTGGGAAAAACACCCACCAGTTTGCATTCCCTACAAAGGTCAGTCTTCCTGGAGCCTCCCAAAACAGGACTGAGGGAGTGGGGCCAGACACCAACGCCAATGACAGAGGTGCAGGATGTCCTACTGAAAACCTTGTCCTTCAGCTGGGACTGCCCTCCCTCTGTGCTGAGCTTCGAGGCTGCTATTAGCAACTGCAACCTGACCCAGCCTACTATAAAACACAACAGGAAGGGAGAGAGTGGCATTTGAGCAGACTGAGAAACCATAGTCACCAGGAGACTGAACGTGCCTCTGGAGTGGTGGGGATGAAAGGAAGAGATGTAAGAGAAAACAGAGATCAAGGACACTGTGACGCCATGTGGCTGTTCCAGGGTGTCTCATGCTTTTGCAGCAGGGCTATGCAGATTTGTAGCTTTGTCTTGAGGGTCTGGAGCCAGCCTCCCGTTATTTCACATTTAGGAGGCAGTTTCCTTTGCCCTTCCTCTTTCTCTGGCTTGTAAAGCTGCATGCCCCACTGTGGACCAGACCCATGGCCTTGTTCTTTGCCTACAGCATCAGTGACAGGGACAGGTACTGCATCTCTGCCAGTGCCAGACAGAACCGAGTAGGGTCTAAGGGATCATTGTTTTCCTGCTGTTGTTATAAAGCTCCGTACCACTTCAGTGTCCAGAAACTGAATTTAACAGTCCTTCTCCATGGGAGACATGGACCAGGGAGCTGGTCCATGTCTGCCAAAGCCATAATGGTCTTCCTACATGGATTTTGCTTTCCTTATTCTCCACAGCAGTCACGCCGACCACCCTGCCCATGGCTACCTGTCTGTGCTAAGAGAGAACAAGAGCCCCTGTGGTTTCTGTGAGCTGCAAAGCCAGAAAGCCTCCTCTAGACTCTCCACTCCAAAAGCCATTCCAGCCCATGCCACCTCCTACACATGGCTGTGATGGACAGGTAATGCAAGAGACGTCTCCCTGTCACTCTGTTCAGACTGGCATTACTCAGGCAGCACATGCAGGATCCTGGCTCATGATGTGACTCTGCATGTTGGGCAGGAGATCAGAACACTGTTTTCTAAATGTTTCCTGGAGAAGCTGCAATAAAGACTCAAACTGACCCACTTGTTTCTCAGGTCGCTTGCCTTCCAGCATCTGCCTCTGCCAGGACTGAGGTCAGTGGGTGCCTGGTGATGGTTACCTCAGTGTCACCCTGACCCCATAAACAGTTCTGGGGGGCCCATAGGTATCTTCCAGGCCTGCTAGCCATGATAGGGCACTTGAAGAGTCCCCCCAGTGGAGATGCAGATAAAGACAAACCCATCTGCAGAGAAATAGAAAAGGCTCCAGAGATCAAAATGGGTCTCCTAGCAAACACAACGGGTCCCCTCCATACCTGATCACCCCAACTGGTCTGTTGGATCAGAGGTGCCCAGATGGTGCCTGCTATAACATTACACATTCCACTTGGCATCAGGCTGATATCTTCTCTTATCAGGGCCATGCTGTCATTTAATGCCCAGCCAGTAAGAGAAGTTTGAGTTCCCCACGTGTTCCTAGGGGTTGGATGTTGCTCCACAGACAGGAAAGCTTGATCTAGACAGATCTCCAGGAGCCACAGGGGCATTTATTTCCTACTTGTCTGCCCTGGGTAAATAAATTTGGTCTGTGCAAGCCAGGGTGTTTGACTGCACACAGGGAAGGCTTGACTCTTGCAAGGCAAGGAGAAGTGGAAAGTTGGGTCTTTGCGGGGGGCAAGGAGGACACAATGTTTCTTGGCCACCTTTCTCTCCTGTCAGCCTAGGAGGGGTGAGACACAGGATGGGTGCAGGGGTCTGCCAGAGCACGCAGGAGGCACCCCTGCCTCCACACCTCACCATGACAAAAGAGACAGAGAGCTATTCTCATCCCTCCTCCATTTCCCATGTGGCATGAGGCTGTGATCCAGCAGCAGGGAGAACAAAGAGCAGGCACTGGGAAAAATCTGTTCATAGCTCCCCACTGGGGTTGCTGTGAAGCAGTGGGGAGTAGGAGTAGGACTGAACCCCAGTCCATGCCAAGAGCACCAGCAGAGGCACAGTACTTTCTCAGGCCTCCTCTCATGCATAGGTTCAATATGGTCATTACTCTTTAGCAGACATGCATGTCCACAGACAAATAAATAACCGCAGCAGCATGCAGGAGGTTTCTTGTCTATGCACAGGAAATCTTTATGTTTTAGGCTCAAGGGGGATCTTGTCAATGTACATAAATATCTGAAGGGAGGGTGCAGAGATGACAGAGTCAGGCTCTTTTCAGTGGTACCCAATGACAGGACAAGAGGCCAGGGGTACCAACTGAAACACAGGACGGTCCCACTGAAAAACAGGAAACACTTTAGCTGTGAAGGTGACTGAACACTGGCACAGGTTGCCCAGGGAGGTGGTGGAGTCTCCATCCTTGGAGATATTCTAAAACCATCTGGACATGGATCTGGGCAACTGGCTCTGGGTGACTCTGCTTGAGCAGGGGGGCTGGAGCAGATGGCCTCCAGAGTTCCTGGCCAACCTCAGCCAGTCTATGATTCTGTGATCTTGCTGGTGCCTGCATTTCCAGACCCTGGTTCTTCTTTCCAAGTCAAAGCTATAGCTTCTTCTAGCTCTCTCCTACTGACTTGCCTAGCTTGGTGGCTGTCACAAATGCCAAACTGATCTCCATCCATTCCTGCCTGTGTGGGGCCAGGCAGACACAGTTTGCTCTCAGAGGCAAGGGAAGTTGTTTGCCTGCTCAGCTCCATGTATGGGCCAGAGCCTTCACATGCAGGAAGCACCACCTACTCCCTCCATGCCAGGAAGGACACACAGGCTGGAAGCTCCCATAGAGTCCACGAGCTGACCTCAGCCCCTCCAGGACCGATACTGACGTGGGCCCAGCCAAGGACATATTAGAGACTTACTCTGTGCAGAAAACAGGCCTGACCCAGATGCGCATCCCACTCTGGGCTGTTCCTGCTGCCCAGGCTTCCTCCCACCCAGACCTTCCTCAGATCCAGGTCACTGCCTCTTGCCCTCACATTGTCAGAGATAGTGAAAAATTAACTCCATTTATGTCATTACCTTGAAGGTATTTATAGTGCGTGATCAGTGCCCCTAGAGAAGTCCCTCTCCTGAACTCCACAAATTGCACTGTCTCAGTCTCTCCTCCCTACCCACCTGTGCTAATTGCTGCATTGTGTTTGCTGACCTCTTGCATTTTGTTTAGTTTCTTCCATCTTTAAACTTTGAGGGCAAATGCTCTCTCCATTTCTCCTAGGCTCTCCACTGGGGCCCCACATCTTTGTGGGCAACCTTATCCCCACAGGCAACAGGGACACAATAGGTGTTGTGAGACTGCAGGATGATCTCTCTGCTGGCTGGGCATTAAATATGTCCTCATTCATGGGCACATCCCACATGGAGGAGAGGCTCAGCCAGAACAGGAGGACATGTTTCTTTGCAAAGCAAGGGTAGCTGGAGCATGTGGTGAACCGATGATACATTTGCAAAGTCTGGATGGGTCACTGCTAACTCCAGCTCTGCCCCTACAGGTTCTGTAGACAGGAGGGACCTAAACTATGGCTTAGCAGGAGGATAGGTTACTCCCAGCAGTTTCTGGTTTGTGCCATGCTACTGTACAGGGGCATGCACTTCAGAGCTGCCTCACCTTCCAGTAGGAACCATCCATCCTTCATGGCCATGGCAGAACTTGCTCAGAAACAAGCCAAGAGTAGCACATCATGTCCCAAACCAGGGTTTGCTACCAGAGTTGTTCCAGAGGAACACGTAACTTTTAGCTGTCCCCCGTGGCTCAGGAAACACCACAGCAGTGCAAAGTACCTCTTACAAGAAGCCCGTGCTCAGCCATGCCTTACTGCCCCGGAGTTAAAGCACTGTGATCTATGCTTGTGGTGTTTCCCTGATCAGTGCAAGACAACCCATAGGACACCGTATGATGAGAAACATGAGACAAAGGCACCAGGCATGTAGTAACATTAGGTCTGTTTTCCTCAGTGATGCAGTTAGTTCTCATCAGTTGTATTAAGTCTTTATTTCTGTCTCCTTGGCTCTTACCTCCACCGGTATCTCATGGCAGAGTCCCATGGATTAGACTTTCAGGAAACAGCCTGCTCCTCCCCAGCTCAATGTTAATGTGGTTACTTTCAGAGATGCTCAGGTCACTTTGTCCCTTCCATCTGAGGACGGATCACAAGTTGAGCTGTGCGGAGTCTGGCAGGTCTGAACACAGCTAATAGGGCAGGATCCAAAGCTGGCCTCAACTGGACTCCCAGTGGGGCAGCTGCCAGTCCCCACAGGGTCCTTGGGCAGTCCTGGGATCCCAAGGAAGCACTCCTCTAGCCCTGAAGCTGGAAACTGGAGAGGAGTTTTCACACAGGGTGGGCTTTAGTGCAGCACTGTGCAGGGGACAAAGCACAGATCAGGGGAGGATGGGGCTGGAGCAGGTCAGGGAGGACACAACTGCCCAGACCCACAGCATAGGCTGAGCTCCAGCACCAGCACCAGCACCAGCACCAGCACCAGCACCAGCTGCTCTCCTGGCAACCGTGCACACAAGTGATGCTGGTCCAGTGCTGCCATGCTCCCTTCTTGGAGATGGCCCCACCCAGCAATGACTGTCCCAGCTGCAGGGAGCGAGGAGCATCACAAACTATTTTCAGCTCCCCCCAGGCCCAGACCAGATGGCCTGACATGTTCTGCACCGCTTTGTAGGGACCAGGGATGAAGTGAGGCAGGCTGTACTGCTGTGTAGATGCTAAACTAGGCCAGCATATGGTGCTGTAGGTCCATGGTATAGCTTGCAAGACATCCTACTGACCTGGGCTACAGGATTTGCTAGAAGTCAGCTCACTAGCACTGGGGAAACTTTGGGGCTATCTCTGATTTGGCTTGTTTTCTGGGAGGGCAGATGTTTAAATCCTAAAAAGTCCTGCCCCCAAACCCTACTGAGCAGAGGATGAAATGTGGCTAGTGTGTTTCTGCAGTAATGTTGCTGTGCTCAGGAGCCCATCCTGGCTGCCCACACTAGGCTGTGTGTCTCTGGACTGCATATCCCATGAGGGTGGCAAGGCTATGGTGCACCCAGCCTGTGCCTGCCTGAACCACAGGAGATGCTGTGGGCACAGGCCAGTGGGAGAGGAGATGGGTGCAGTGAGAAATCTCACATGAGGTGCTGCACAGCATTTCCTGTCTGTTTCCAGTTTTAGATGATTTCTTCCCATGGAGAAAAAGGAGGAGTCCCATTTTCCCAGGCACAGCATGCAGTCTTTGCCTCATCCCATGAAAAAGAGTTTTGCTGAGGAGTTTTCAGCTAGTCACACCCAAAAGATCACTGTACCCTTGCTGTCACAGGGAAACCCAGTTACATGCCCTCCCTCACTTCAGCCACTGTGATGGAAAAATTCTCACACTACTGCCCTACTACTAATACTCTTACCCCACAGAAGAAGATTTTGAAAAAAAGATCATCTGACCCTCCTCAACATCCTGTCTGCTTTTACAGTTGCCCAAGGACACAGCGTTTTTGCCTCTGGAGCATCGGAGAAGCTTGCATGCCTTGGAGACCACGATGGCTCTGAGGCAGGTGAGTGAAGGGATCAGTTACCAGAGGCAGTAAGGAGACCCAGCTCCACACCCCACAGCTCGATGGTCAGCATGAGAAGAGATGCCAAGAAGTGGAGCCCTCCGCCATGCCGGGTCCTGGGAGTACGACCAGGCATTGCACTCACTCTGGCACCATCTGGGAGCTTTCCCAGGGCAGGGGGCTGCTGGTGCCTACCAGAGCCACCCCTCACAGCACACACACACTGGGCAAGGGTCTCACCCCAGGCAGGGGCACCTCACCAGCCCGAGGCCAAGCAGTGCATCTGCAAGGCCACCAAGACCACCCCTCCCTCCTTTCCTTCCTCCCTTTTTCTGCCCTCCCAAGGTTTGCTGGCTTCCCAGCTCACAGCCCTTCCTCCCAGCATCTGAGGGGCACTGATGTGAGATTAACCCTGTGCTCTCCACAACCCACTGTTACTACACCCCTCCCATTAGGAAGAGTGCAAGGTATGGGTGTTGGGTCGGGGTCAGCCTTTTCCATGGGGTACAGCTGTGGGCAGCGCTGGTGTGACACCCCGGGCTGCCAGGACAGCTCTAGAGCCCCTCTGCTCTCTTCTGTCCCCTCTTCAGCAGCCCTCTCCTTGATGCTCTGGTCCCAGGGTGGCACCTTGGGCTCAGGCACTGTTGCCTACCACATGGCTGGAAGCAGTGGCTCCCCTCCCGGAGAGGGCTCTCCTTGCATCCTGGGCAGTGGGTGCACCAGAGCTGGCCAAAGCCCTGGCAGGTCAGCTCCGTTGGGTGCTCTGCACTGCAGGGAATGATTTAAGGCTGTGGCTGGAGCCTTCAGTATTTCCCCGTCAACAGTGAAAACGCCACGTTTAATGTCGTCCTTTGTGTTTCTCAGGCAGGAAGAGCTGTGTGTACAAATAATTAAAGGAAAGAATCGGAGTGATTAGGGCAGATGATTATTGTCAAATTATGATTTATCTCAGAGGGAAATTAGTACCCCCTCCCCCAAAGGGCTCAGGCTAGCACGGTGAACGGGCACTGGTTTTTTGATTAATAGATGCCTTTAGAAGGTCACCTACATCCATTGCAGATTAACTCAGTGGGAAAAGTTCTTTCAGTAATTCAAGCTGTTGTTCTCACAAGCTGTCAGCTTGCTGCGAATCGGGAAGGTCCATCCGTTACAGGGCTGCTGGGTTGGAGGGGATCTTTCTTTCCTCCGGACACATAGGCGTGATATATGATGCACAGAGACATGGATGACTGAGAAAACGAGCTGTGGAAAGAAAACAAAAACAGCAGTAAAGGGAAGCAAGGAAGCTGAGTGGGCAGAGAGCTGGCCCAGGCAGCGTGGAGCCTGGGACTGGAAGGGCAAAGCTCAGCTTGAGGCTGATGCTGGATCAGTGGTCCTAGAGCTGGTCTGCTCAGTGTGACAGAAGAAGGGTTTTTAGATGCCCTCCTATTGCAACCATCATGAGCTCCTCCTGCTGTGGAGACAGTAACTCATCTCGTGTTTGCTTCATCCATGCCTGTAGTTAGACATGTCCATGGAGGTGTTGAGCAGGCTGAAGCCAGCATCCCAGAGGATCTGACAGTCTCCTGGGCATTTCTGGCAAAGATTGCTCAGCGTCATGGCTCAACTCTTCCACACTGGACACCTCTCAGTTGGCTGCTGTGGAGGAATGACCACACCAGGGTCTAACTGCCACTCAGGCATCTTCTTGGGGAAGGGAGGAGCTGGTGATGGTAAAGTGGAAACAGGACCAGCAGGGGTGGGATGAGGAGAGGTTGGGACTTCGACCACTATGAAGAGAACAGTACAACAGTGTCAGTCCACAGACTTTATGAGCAGTGTCAGAAATGCTCATGCCAAGTGCAAGGTCCTGCACCTGGGTCGGGGAAACCCCAAGCAGAAATACAGGCTGGGGAGAGAATGGATGAAGAGCAGCCCTGAGGAGAAGGACTTGGGGTGCTGGGGGACGAGAAACTCAACATGAGCCGGCAATGTGCGCTCACAGCCCAGAGGCCGATAACCGTGTCCTGGGCTGCATCCAGAGCAGCGTGGGCAGCAGGTCGAGGGAGGGGATTCTGCCCCTCTGCTCCACTCTCCTGAGCCCCCCCCGGCATTGCTGCCTCCAGTTCTGGAGTCACCAACAGCAGAAGAACAGAAGGAGCAAGTCCAGAGGAGGCCACGAGGAT
>NW_010309113.1:0-1400 GCF_000700745.2 Antrostomus carolinensis
CGATCCCGCCACGAGCATCACACGTTCCCACTGCGCGCTCCGCCTGCAAACACTGCACGCTCCCGCCACTCACTCCTGCTGCAAACACTGCTTGCTCCCGCTGCACGCTCCTGCTGCGAGCACCACACACTCCTGAGACACAATCCAGCTGCAAGCACTGCGCGCTCCCGTCACAAGCATCGCACGCTCCCGCTGCACGCTCTGGCTGCAAACACTGCTTGCTCCCGTTGCACGCTCCTTCCGCGAGCATCGTACACTCCTGACACACTCCAGTAGCAAGCATCACACGCTCCCACCGCGCGCTCCCGCCGTGAGCATCACACAACACACTCCTGAGACACAATCCAGCTGCAAGCACTGCGCGCTCCCGTCACAAGCATCGCACGCTCCCGCTGCACGCTCTGGCTGCAAACACTGCTTGCTCCCGTTGCACGCTCCTTCCGCGAGCATCGTACACTCCTGACACACTCCAGTAGCAAGCATCACACGCTCCCACCGCGCGCTCCCGCCGTGAGCATCACACACTCCCACCACACGCTCCAGCTGCAAGCACCGCGCACTCTTGCTGTGCACTCCTGCTGCGAGCACTGCATGCTCCCACTGCACGCTCCCGCCGCGAGCATCGTGCTCTCTTGCTGCGAGCATCGGACGCTCCCGCTGCACGCTCCAGCTGCAAGCACCGCGCACTCTTGCTCTGCACTCCTGCTGCGAGCACCGCACGCTCCCGCTGTGCACTCCCGCTGTGCGCTCCTGCTGCGAGCACTGCAACCACACACCCTCAACCTGTGCTTCAGCTGCGAGCACCACACGCTCTTGCCGTGAACTCTGGCTGTGAGCACCACACGCTCCCACCGTGTGCTCCAGCTGCAAGCATCACACGCTCCCACTGCGAGCATCACACGCTCCCACTGCGCTCTCTGGCTGCGAGCACCGCACGCTCCACAAGCCTCGCTGCGCGCTCCCCGCCAGCCCTTTAGGTACCGACAGACCCCTTGGCGCTCACCTTTCCCCAGGTACACCATCCCGTACTCCCGGCCCTGCGGGGTCTTGTACTCCACGGTGAAACAAACCTCCTTCCCGATCAGCTTCTTCCGCAGGAATTCACGAGCCGGGAAACCCCAGGGCTGGAGAGAGAGAAATCGAGGTGAACCCAGGGGTCAAAGGCAGGAGGGGAAGCCCAGAGCCTCCTCACCCCGGGGGGAATCGTGCTCTCCTCCTCGCGTGCTGCGTTAGCTCAGGAACACATCGGAGGCTGTTACTCTGCAGAGTCCCCAGCAAAGGGGTGATGGTGGGTTTTCCAGCCAGCTTCATGCTCCCTGAGTAGCCAGATCCCACCAGCTGAGCCCAGGAAGGCTCCTGGGGCAGGTGATGGAGCAGGTGATGGGGCAGGATGGAGCCAC
>NW_010309113.1:1446-3096 GCF_000700745.2 Antrostomus carolinensis
CCGGTGGTGAAGGAGCAGGGCAGGACCAGCCGTGGTGACCGTACCTGGATGGGAGAACTGGGATCTCACATCCCCACAGCACCTCGCTGCACCGAGAACTCACCGGAGCCCCGGTGAGCTCAGCCCCGCTCCACCGCAGCGGGTGGGTGGGGAACACGGTCCGGAGGAGAGAACATGACGTTCTCATAAACAATTAGCAAACCTGACAGGCGTAATTTTTGAAAAGAGTGACATTTAAAGGCTGAAGTCTTTAGAAGACAAACTCCCCAGGGAGAGCAATTAGCCGCCAGCGCTCCATACCACCCCCGGGGCTGGGAGGATGGGGGGGCCGGGGATGGGCTCCCTCTGACAGTTCTTCTACCCAAATCCACCGTGTCCCGCTGCTGGCACAGGCAGCCCTGCCTGCCCCCAACCTGCCAAAGCAACACCCCAGCTGCCTCCTGTGCCCCCAGCCCCAAGGCAGGTGAAGACCCACAGAGGAAGCTGAAGGTATCACCAGATTCCCCTGGTCCTGCAGATCCTGCCCAGTTGTCCCTGGTCCTTGCCACTGGATGATGCCTAGGATCATGGAATCACAGGATGTTGTGAGTCGGAAGGGACCCACCAGGATCATCCAGTCCAACTCCTGTCCCTGCACAGGACAAGCCCAACATTCACACCATGTCCCTCAGGGCCTTGGCCAAATGCTGCTGGAATCTTGTCAGCCTTGGTGCCATCAGCACCTCCCTGGGGAGCCTGTTCCAGTGCTCCACCACCCTCTGGGTGCCTCAAGAACCTTTTCCTCATGGCCAACCTCACCCTCCCCTGCCACATCTTCCTGCCATTTCCTCTGCTCCTGGCATTCGTTGGTGGCCAGAGAGAAGAGATCAGCGCCTGCCCCTCCTCTGCCCCTTGGGAGGAAGTTCTAGACCCCCAGGAGATCTCCTCTCAGTCTCCTCTTCTCCAGGCTGAACAAACCAAGTGACTTCAGCCTCTCCTCACACCCTTCCCCTCTAAACCCTTCCCCAATGTTGTGTCCCTCCTCTGGACACTCTCCAGCAGCTTTAGATCCTTTTTTTCCTGTCCTGGCCACGTGTGTGAGCGTAGCAGGGTGAGGAAGGAGAAATCCATCCCAAAATCCACTTTGGGGTGGTCAGAGCGGAGAAAATATCCCTTAAATGATGACAGAAGGGACTATTTCACTCTGCAGCTGCAACACCTCGTGTGCCACCAAGCCTGGCAGGGGGGTGACAGCACCAGCATTGCCTGCACCCCACGGGATGGCAGCAGCAGGTAACATCTCTTACAACACTGAGCCAAGGGTGCTGAGGTCCATGGGGCTGGAGGTCCCCACCCAGCTCAGTGTGTGACCCTTGGGATGGTGGGGGGACAGCATGGCACTGCTCACGGGAGACACCCACCTCGTCCAGGGTGTCCTTGGCATCCGGCTGGCCGGCGGCAGCGCGGCGGGCGAGGTTCCCAGCACGGATGTTGCTGAGGTTGATCTGGCGCTCGGGGGGTGGCCCACCTCGGGGTTGCCCACGGACGATGATGGCACAGCCAGATAGCACCTGTGGAGAAGGAGAGGGGGTTACAGGGGGGGTCCCCCAGCTCCAGGAAAGGAGAGCAGCAGGGAGGGTGGGGAGGAAGAGGTGACAGAGCTGAGCACGC
>NW_010309114.1:0-846 GCF_000700745.2 Antrostomus carolinensis
TGGGGTAAAAATGGGGAATTTGGGGTAAAAAATGAGGGATTTTTGGGTTAAAAATGAGGGATTTGAGGTAAAAATGGGGGATTTTGGGTTAAAAATGGGGGATTTTGGGTAAAAAATGAGGGATTTGGGGTAAAAAATGGGGTATTTTGGGTAAAAAATGAGCATTTTGGGTAAAAAATGAGGGATTTGGGGTAAAAAAGGGGTATTTTGGGTAAAAAATGAGGAATTTTGGGTTAAAAATGGGGTATTTTGGGTAAAAAAAGAGGGATTTTGGGTAAAAATTGGCATTTTGGGTAGAAAATGAGGGATTTTGGGTAAAGAAGGGCATTTTGGGTAAAAAATTAGTGATTTTGGGGTAAAAATGGGGCATTTTGGGTAAAAAATGAGGGATTTTGGGTTAAAAATGAGGGATTTTGGGTTAAAAATGGGGTATTTTGGGTTAAAAATTAGGGATTTTGGGTTAAAAATGGGGCATTTTGGTTAAAAAATGGGGAATTTGGGGTAAAAAAATGGATTTTGGGTTAAAAAAGGGACATTTTGGTTAAAAAAATGAGGGATTTGGGGTTAAAAATGGGGTATTTGGGGTAAGAAATGGGGTATTTTGGTTAGACTGGGAGGATTCTGATAAAAGAGAAGAGTTTTTATTTAAAATAAGGGAGATTTGGGGGGAAAAGGGGGAATTTTGGTGTAAAAATGGATTTTGGGTTAGAAAAGGGACATTTTGGTTAAAAAATGAGGGATTTGGGGTTAAAAATGGGTTATTTGGGGTAAAAAATGAGGAATTTGGGTAAAAAAAGGCATAGTTTGGGTAAAATATGAGGGATTTGGGGTTAAAAATGGGGTATT
>NW_010309115.1:0-257 GCF_000700745.2 Antrostomus carolinensis
TGCACTCGGGTGCCCTAGCCCAGCAGACATGCCTGTCCGTGTCCCACATGAGCCCAGACAGACCCCCATAGCTCAGTTTTGGGGTGTCCTCCAGGCCCACAAGGAAGGAGCCACCTGGGCTCCTGCACTGGGTTGAGGAGGATGTTTTGGTTTGATATCCCAGGAGAGCTTCTGCAGCAGATGGAGAGGTTTGCAGGAGTATCGTCCCATGGGACATTGCTTGGACAGGGACAGAGAGTGGCAGGCGGGGGGGGGGA
>NW_010309115.1:298-4311 GCF_000700745.2 Antrostomus carolinensis
CTGTCCTGCAGCTCTTACCATTCAATGCTCAGAGACCTGGGCCGGAAGGCAGACAGCTCAGCCGAGGCATACTCAGCTTTCCTTCTCTTCTCCTGCTTCTGCTTCACCGACAAGCGGTGGGCAAACCTAGAGAGGCTGCTTTCCGACCTGGGGAAGGGGAGAGGAAAGGCATTAATGTCACTGAAGGACCCTGGCTCCCAGCGGCAGGTCCACGGCACAAAGCCAGGTGATGCTTGGAGCTGAAAGGAGGGGGGTCCCAGGGGGTCAGCGGCACCGGGACGGGGTGGCACCAGCCTCAGGGGAAGGAGCAGAGCAGCAGCAGGTTTAGCATCGCTTCCATAAGCCAGGACCAGCACAGGTCCATGATGTGCTGTTAGCAAAACCAAAGCTGTGAGCCTGACAGGATGAGTTAGCGCCAGGTCCTGCAGCAAAATCCCCTCCCTAGGTCGTGTGCTGCTGCCAAAATGCCAACCGGTGATGGGCAACACTGGAGAAACACCAAGAGGGGTCGGGCAGCCAGGGAAGCATCAGCAGAGAGAAGCAAAGCAGACCCCTGCCATGGACACACGCTCCTTCAGAGAAGTCCCAGAGCCCCTGTGGACTCCTGGTCAGGGCTCTCAAACACCGAGACAGCCTTCCTGGTGAGGGCTGACATGGAAATCAGCCCACACTGGAGATGTTTCAGAGGAAGAAACAGAAATGTCTGCGAGAAAATGGGTTCAGCCACCAGACCAGTTTGCACTGACAAAGTCCCTTCCCGCCTGGTGGGATGCTCCAGCATCACTCCCAGTTCTGGGGACCAGGGAGAAGAGCATCCCTGGGCTCCAGGGCCATGCTGCACACCCTCCTCCACCTCCTCTCCGGAAGAGAAGCACTGTCCCAAGGCACGACTGCACTGTCTCTGAGCCCACCGGCACGCAGAAAACCCCCATTGAGATTTTCTTGGGAGGTGCCTGCCCCACAGAGCCCCACAGAGCCCCACAACCCTCTGCTTTCCCCTGCAGCACATGCAGACTCCAGTGCCTGCTATGCCAAGGGCCAGTACACCCAAAAAATGGTGCCACAACCCATCCCTGTGCCAGTTCACCAGGAGCAGAGGTGGGAGCATGGGAGGAGCAGCCTGGGGAGCTGAGACATCCTAACTTGGGCACACAACCAGGCTGGTGGCACTGGTGCCATCTGCCAGGCCTGTCACACATGCTGGCACGGCCACTGCCTCTCCTCCTTCAATCCTGCACTGGCACACCCTGCTCAGACTGGGCAGGGAAGGGGACAGGAGCAATTTGACAGAAGTCCCAGGGGATGAAGGACAGACCTGGGGGGAAACTTTGAATCAACACACAATTCTAGAGCCTCCTCCTCCTCTTGAGTCCTGACTGGCTTCAATCAAACCAAATACCTCCAAAAAAAGAAAGAAAAAGAGGAGGTATTTCTCAGAAACAAGAGCTCTCCGCCTTTCCTCACAATAATTAAGCCAACCACGACCAGCTAACAGTTTTTTTCGTGATTTCCTGATTTTAAACACAGACATCTTCAATTCATTAACTCTGGTTATTGATTTATTTTTCAGCTTATGAATTGCTGTTGCTGGGGACGGGGTGGAGACAGCTTTCTGGAGAAGGCTCTCGTCTCTCCGATCACCGCCGGGAAAGAGCCACTCAGACCTTCCAGGGTCATTCTTTACATTCTTGAGAAGAAATACTACTTTCATGTAAAGGATGAGGTTTGCCTTAAAAGAAACCCAACAAGAAACCCAAACCCCAGCTTTCCCCTGCTTGCAGCCGGAGGAAGAGGCGTTTGAGGAGGAACAATCCAGGCGCCTTGTGAAAGCCCATCGAGCAGAGCCCTGTGCTGACACCCTCCCCACCACCTCGCCTCTCCTCTGAGCTGCTGTCAAGGCTTGGATGCAGTGTCTAGGATCCTGGTTTAGGGAGGTGTGGGCACTGACCACTGATGCTCTGCAGCAGCTCCTGCTGTGGTCCCCAGGGTGAGCAGGGCTCAGGGCTGACCCAGAGATGGGGCTGGGTGGTGGGAACGGGTGCTGCTGGCTTCCTACAGCACCTCCTTGGTGGCATCTGCCTGTTCCCACTGCAGCAGTCCCAATGTTGCCTGACTTTCCTTCTCCTGAAGAGAAGCTCCTGCCACCCTGCAAGGGTGAGGGCTCCAGCCCCAGCTGCCAGGACACTGAGGATGTCCATCTCCTGAGACCTGGGGACTGCCTGGAGAACCTGTTTGCTATGCTCACCACATCCCCACCATGCTCCCTGCACCATTACAGCCATTCCTCCCAAACTGGTCCCCAGCAAGGATGGGGGGCTGGGAAATCCCAAACCACCTGTATGGATGCAAGAAGGCACCTGCCCCCCACTTGCAGAAGTGCCACTCTTGTGCAAGTCCATGCCTCTTGTGATCAACAACACCAGGACAACTGCACACCCAGGAGGTTACTTGGACATATTCACCTGCCCCAAGCAGGGAAGGAGCAGCCACAGGACAGAGCCAACAGCATCTGCCAAGACAAGCTGGGAGGGGACAACAGAGTGACATGCTGACAGGGCTCGACACGGAGGAGTGTTATAAGCTTTAAACTGGCAGAGGGGAGATTGAGATGAGACCCGAGGAAGAAATTTTTGGTGTGAGGGTGGTCAGACACTGGAACAGGTTGGCCAGAGAAGCTGTGGCTGCTCCTCCCTGGAAGTGTTCAAGGCCAGGCTGGATGAGGCTTTGAGCAACCTGGTCTAGTGGAAGGTTTCCCTGCTGCTGGCAGGGGGGTTGGAACTGGATGATCTTTAAGATCCCTCCCAACCCAGACCAGTCTGTGATTCCAAGTTCATGGGGGCAGGGATGGCCCATGTGAGGTGTGCTGGTGGGGCTGGAGAAACCACCTGGGTGCTCAGGGATGTGGCCTCACCATCACTCCCCCTGTCAACATAGTACGACATAAGCCAGAAGGTGACCAAGAATCTTGAGATGTTGGATGTCACTTTCACCCCCCAGACTGACCTTCCAGCCGAGCAGTTCCCCAGCCACAGAGGAGCTCACTCCCCACCTCCAGCTGCTCACAGCCAGGTTAAGGGTGATGGCTGTGGCCACTCTGACAGGCCAGCACCTCCTCCTCCAGAGGTGTCAGCAGCTCATCCAGCTTCTCTCAACCCGGTATGAACCAGTCTCTTCTCACCTCCACCAGAATCAAAAGCTCCAGCAGAAGCATCACTAATGAGAAAGACAGGAGCACGTTACGGTATCATCTGGCTATTTATACAGCGCTGCTTTACATAAACGGTACTGCAGGAGGGGAATGAATCACACCAGCTCTGCCGTGGCTGCACGCAGGCAAATGTAGCCCAAAGCTGGCAGCCTGCTCTACCCCACACCCCTCGCCCCACTGAGGCCCTGCTTGTGGGTCAGTTCCCCTGAGCTCCACGTGCTGGGGCTGCTCAAATCCCCTGGGATCAGGATGCTCCCAGGGTCGGGATGCTCCCAGGATCGGGATGCTCCCAGGATCAGGATGCTCCCAGGGTCAGGATACTCCCGCAGAGGCGCTGGGCATCATGCCCGGGGTCTGTGCTCTGTAGGTGGCAGTGGTGGTGAGCCTCTAACACGGTGGGGGGATGCTGCTGGGACCACACTTTTACTTCCCAGGTGCTTTTGCAACACTAAGAAATGCCCCTGTCCCTTTGTAAAGATCAATGTTAGGGATCTTAAGATAGAGGCAGGGAAACTGAGGCACAGAAAGGCCATGTGACTAAGGCACATTCCCTGTGGCTGTTGGCATCTGTCTTCTTGTGCTCTTCACTGATGGGCAAGATTTTTGTGCCTTCTCCCATTGGTACCAGCACATCCAGCACCACAAGTGCTGGTCTGGGGAACAGGCAGCCCCAGAGAGCCACTGCTGCCTTGAGCCAGCTTCATCCCAGCCATGGGACGGGGACAAGGTCAGCACCACTCCCCCAGCCCCAGAGTGCTCATGGTCCAACCCGAGCAGGATTTGGGGTGACCTGCCCACCCCCCCC
>NW_010309115.1:4385-4957 GCF_000700745.2 Antrostomus carolinensis
GGTGCTGCCAGGGCTTGGCAGACCCATCCTGCTGTGTCAGCACCGGCCAAAGCTCCCCAAGGGTCCCCACACGCCACCAAGGTGACAGGCAGGGAAAACCATCCATTGAAACATCAACCGCAGCGCTGGGAAGAGTCATCTCCTGACAACCAGCAAAGGTTGTTCAGCTACTGTGCTGTATCATAAATCACACCTCCGTGACTCGCCATCTGTCAGCCAGATCACACATGTTCCCAGTCCCATGTCAGCCCTTCAGTCAGAATGCAGCATCTTTTCCCCAGAAATCATTATCAGCCCTGGAGAGTCTCACAGCAATACCCATCCTCAGCCCTTCCCTCCAAACCTCCGGGCAGAGCAGAGCTGCCAGTGCCTGGGGGGCAGGAACGCCGCTGCTGGTGGTACACGGGGATGCAAAGCCCACACACAACATCTCCCCCATCAAGCCACCGCTTCACCCGTGTGTAGGGCAGCAGGAGCTGGCGGGGCAAACACCCCCCTTGGCATCAGCCATAGCACCCACCGAGCGGGCAGGGACAGCCAGAACCCGGCACTGCTGGGGAAGGGAGATGGGG
>NW_010309115.1:5146-12817 GCF_000700745.2 Antrostomus carolinensis
AGGTGAGTCTGTTTTTCCCGTGACCATCACTGGTGAGCGATCCCTCCCTGTCCTCATCCTCATCCCGTGCCCCTTTGTTGTGACCCCATCCCATCTCACTGGGTGTGCAGAGTGAATGCAGGACCACATGGTCCTACTGTGGTTAAACCACCACACCAGCCAAGGGGGAAGGCTCCAGCTCAACACAGGGCACAGCTCCCACGCCAACTGTGCTGCTCGGATGTGCCATGTAACACCAGCCTGATGCCCGTCCCTTCACCAGTCACATTTTCTGGGGGTCTGATCCCAGAACAGGTGACTGCCAAAGCCCCCAGCTCACCGAGGCAGCGGGAGCACAAGCAGAGCAGAGGCATGGTGGGCTGGCAGCCTGGTCTCCTCCTACCTACCCCTCACTGAGCCATTGCAGGACGTGGCATCTCAGCACAAAAACCTGCTCAGCTGCCCTTTGGGATGAGGACAAGGGGCTGAAGCGCTGCCCTCCACTCCCTCGCTGGCCGGGCAGGGGATGAGCAATGCCACTTCCCAAAGCTGCCTCGTACAGAAATGCACAAGGACCCGATTCACCCCTGGACATGAATCCAGCTGGGGTTTGTGATGCCTCACGGCCATGCCCCCCACACCATGCCACAACTGGAAAGTGACGACAAGCAAAGTCCCTGTCCCCTCGGTTCTGTGACCGTCCCTCTCCCCTGCAGTGGCCCTTGGAGGCACATGACGGGCTGCCTCTGCTAAAAGCAGCGTTTCAGCAGTTTGCAGCCTGCGTGTGCCCACAGAAGCCTGGGTGGTCGTGCAGCATCTCACCCAGTCGCTGGCACTGCAAGACCCAGCCACGCCACAGCCCGAGCTGCAGGGCAGACCGCAGTCCATGCAGTGGACTCCCACTAGTGTGGGAGGACCGAGGTCACCAGGCAGTGCTGGTGTGGGCACCAACATGGGACCAGCAGCGCCAGCAACTCTTCTGCTCCAACACACCCTGCCAAAGCTCTCACCACCACACGGGCACGAGCCATCCATCCTACAAAGATTGAGATATCTTAGTCCAGGCAGGAGGAACTCCCACTTGTTGCACTCCCTAGCCCAAGAGTCGGGAGCCAGCACGTGCTTGTATGTGCGTCTGAACTAACCCAGCTCCTGGAGAAAAAAAATGCAATCAGCACAGGGAAGCAAAAGTCCCGGGAGAAGCCGTGTGGTGGCTGTGGGCAGCCCAGGCACTTGGCAGCAGGCAAACGAGCAGCAGTTTCATCCAGTCCTCCCTTTGGGGAAAGTCTTTGCAAAACAGCTTTTGAGCTGGGCTTACCCCCACGAGTTGGGCTTACGCCCATGAGCTGGGCTTACCCCCACAAGCTGGGCTTACCCCACAGGCAGCCCGGCCGCAGCCTGGCCTGGAGGCTGGGGAAGGGAAATCCCGCTGCCGGGGAACCGGACACTGCCGTGGGTGAGCAGGGCTGGGAGCAAGCACAGCTCTCTGCTCCCTGCAGCTGCGGGGTTTGGCTCCTGAGAGCATTGTATTTACAGGTGCAGTTAGAATAAAATAAAGGAAAAATAATGGAAGTTGGAACGATGCCTCCGCAGCAGGCAGCAGCCTTTCGGGAGAGAGAGGCTTCGGCCAGGGACGTGCAGGGCGCAGGGCCGCGCACACCGCCAGCCTCCGGGCAAGTGTCGACCGCCAACGCCACTCCAGCAAACCCTGCTCACCAGCCCGCTGCAGCGGCACGCTCCGGGCATGGTGCCCACCGATCCCAGCTCTGGCTGGGAGTATGTCCCCAAAGCAACAGCCCGGGACAGCAGCCCCGGTGTGCCGGGCACAGCTGTGGTGTGCCGTGCTGTGCCATGCCGTGCCGTGCCGTGCTGGGGAAAGGCAGCCAGGAGCCGCGCGAGTGATGCTCACTCACCTGCACAGCCTCTGCTCTCTTCCCTCCGGGCTCTGCCGATCACCCACTGTCAGAGGAGCAGCTCATCCAAGAGTGGCTTTTTGGGAGAGTCCCCGTCCCCTCGACGCACACAACCACAAGCACGTTCCCATCCCGGCCAGGATCCCCTGCTCCCACCCGACCTCCTCATCCGCCACCTCCGCTTCCCTCACCCATCACCTCAGGTTTCTCGCTCGCTCTGTGCTGGGCTCTTTTCTTTTTTTTTCTTTTCTTTTCTTTTTTTTTTTTTTCCTCCCAATCTTGTTTCTATAGAAACGAGATTAGCAGAGGGGGAAATAAAACAGCCCCATGTGACTCAGATTCCGACACTGAAGAATCTCCCGGTCACGCTCGCTTTACATAACCACGAGTCTGCGTGGGCTTGGCTGGGGGGACTGGGCTCAGCTGAGGAGGACTGGACTCAACTGGGGGGACTGGGCTCGGATGGAGAGACCAGGCTTGGGTGAGGGGACAAGGCTCAGGTAAGAGGATTGGGTTTGGTCTAGGGGACAAGGGGGATCCCAAGGGGGATTCCAAGGGGGATCCCAAGGGGGATCGCCAGGCAGAAGGCAGCAATGCCTCAAGTTCACTTCTGGGGTCTGCCAGGACCCCACCACTGCCTTTGGGCTTTCTGTGCCACTCCTGATGCCACCAAACCCCACTGGCATCCCCGGAGGACATCACGAGCCCCTGTCACCCTGCAGGGCCCTACTTCGCTACCTGTTCCTATTGAGAAGAGGAGAAAGCAGAGGTAGTGATGCTGAAAACTGACCAAATCCCACCAAAACTTCTGGGGTCCCTTGACAAGCATCGGAGGACGAAGTCCCAAGAGCCCCACCATGCTGCCAGGCTGTCCTGCCCTTGCCCTCACCACTCAGGAAAGTGGTTTTGGCCACTGGTCTTTGATCTCCATGGGCTCACGGGTGACAACCCAAGGAACCTGGTGAGCTGCAGACAGCCACATACTCCACTCTCCTCACATTCCTCCTCCTCAGTCTCCTAAACCCATGAGCAATGTCCAGGGGTGGGGAGTACAAACCATGGACTGAGCTCTTCCATCACTGTTGTGTGTCACTGGGTCACAGGCACAGGACACTGCCCAAAGGGACCTCCCAAGCCCCAATGGATGCTGCACACTTTAGCTCCAGGCAAGCAGTGGGTGGGAAGCACTGGGGACCCCCTGACCAGAGCCTGCCCTCCACGTGTCCCTCAGCTCAAGGACAGACACTGACTGCACGTGTCCCTCACTGCCTGCCAAGGTTGCCCACCCAGGGTTTCTGCTGATGAACCCCCACCTCTGTACAGGACACTGTCCTTTTGTTGCATCTCTGGGGGGCTCACCCCCCACTCCCCCAACACTGCCCAGGGCTAGAAATGGGCAGCGTGGGTGATCGCCTGCCCAAACACAACAGCTCAACCCAAAGAGCAATGAGGTGCCTTCCCCAAGGCAGCAGCACAGGAACTTGGCCAGGCCAGGCAGGGCAGCAGAGAGCATCTCGGGAGGTTTGGTCCCTCATCCATCAACTTTGCTCAGGGAGAGAAACTCATCGACACTTTCTCCAAGTCCCTGGCTTTCCTTTGGGACTTCACCATCCCACTTCTCACGCTGACTCAGCCGTGATTAGTTTGTGAGATCTGATGCGTTACAGCCCAAGGTCTGCCCGGGGGCTATCACATCAGGAAATCTCTTCCCCCCAAGTGCGTGTTGAACAGCACATCAGTGGAACAGGAGCTCGTTTGCCTCCTTGAGGAGCTCAGGTTGGATTAGACAGTGGGACAGAGCAGCTGCAGGCAGCCATCGTTGGAGCGAGTGATGAATTTGGGTGTATCCACCCAGCACAACTTTTCCACGTGTTACCACCCCGGGCTTGTGAGCTGTGTCATGGGCCGAGGTTGGGTGATGCTGCAGAGAAGAAGCCAAAGGCTTTTGCACCACTAAGGGGATGAGCTCTGTGAGCACACTGGCTCACCCACCTGCCGGGGATGGGTCTTTGTAAGCTCCACCAGCCAGTCTGGTGCGACCTGGCTGGTTGATGCCTGTTTTGACCGAACAAGGAGGTTGCTGCAAGCAGAAGACAGTTGGCCAGTGTGCTGAGGCTTCCCAAAGCTGGAGAGAAGGACAGCAGGGATGCTGCAGATGGGAAAAGAGTGGCTGGAGTTACAGGAGATGGTAAAGAAAGAAGCTAGAGGTCTAGACAAGAGGGAACAAGGAGAGATGTCTGACAGCCCTGGGACACAATGCTGCAGCTCTAGGCAAGTTGACCCTGCAACCCTGAATGGTTCAGGGACCCTGAGCTGTCCCTCCCTGCGCCCCAGCACACATCAACGTGAGGCACCTCTTGATCGGTGAGTTCCCTGGAGCTTCAAGGGAGAGATGGGTCAGAGCTGCAAAACCCTGATAACCACAACCCAGGGCAGCCCCGTGCTGCTGGCACGGCACACCCGGCCATGGTGACCAGGAGCTCAGGGAAGGGACTCTGCACCAGCAAATCTCTTGGTGGTGGCTGACATCCGCCACGTATTGAGGGGCATAAGCAGGGCTTAAAAATTGTTGATGAGTGCTGTTTTGCCAGGCCTGGCTCTTCACAAGCCTGGCAGATGCAGGTACCTACCCTGACGCTAGGCTGGCTTCCCTGGGAAGGACCACACTGGACTCTGCAGGAACTGGCCCTACAGCAAGGTGCTGGGCAGAGCAGACAAGATCCTCTATTTAAAGTGTGATAACGGGGTCACGAAAAAGTTCCGCCAGCAAAACCACTTTGATACGTACAGCTAATTATAGTTGGCATTATCAGGCTGCATTACAATTAGCAAGTTGGTGGCTAGTCACTATTTCTGATCTGCAACACAAGGTGGGAAGGTATCCAAGGATGAAAGGAGAAGGAAAGCAGGGGAAGAAGGACGGAGATACCTCGTGGATGTGTTTAAATGAGCAGCACAGCTGTTTCCAAGCACTGTGGAAACACGAGTGTGCTGAGTTCCCGGCTGAGGGAACTGGGGTTGTTGAACCTGGAGAAAAGGAGGCTGAGGGGAGACCTTCTGGCTCTGTCCAAGTCCCTTGGAGGAGGGTGGAGAGAGGTGGGGGTGGGTCTGTTCAACCAAGGACCAAGGGACAGGACAAGAGGAAATGGGCTCCAGTTGTGTCCAGGGCAGTTGAGATGGGATGTGAGGAAGAATTTCTTTGCTGAAAGGGTTCTGAGGCATTGGAAGGGGTTGCCCAGGGCAGTGGTGGAGTCCCCATCCCTGGAGGGATTGAAGAGTCGTGTAGACACAGTGCTGAGGGACATGGGTTAGTCGGGGACTTGTCAGTGTTGGGTTCATGGTTGGACTCAATGATCTTAAAGGGCTTTTCCAATCGAGGCAATTCTGGGATTCTGATTCTGTAACACAGGTTTTAGATGGAGAGTGTTTACGAAAGAAGGCCACAGAAAGAAACATAACACATCCCTTCAGCGCAGCTTCCACCAGCCATATCGGCTGCCTCAAGACTCAGCTGCCCACTCACTCCCACCCTGAAAGTGAGGTCTGCCAGCACTCTTCAGGTGTGCTCTGAGGTCCCACCAGACCTCCCGGGTCCCGCACCTACAAGCAGAACTGACTTTCCTGAACTATTTAGAGGCCAGATTAAAGCAGTATCCAGGAAGAAACCCAACATCACGTCCTACTTGCATTTCCCAAAGCCTGTCCCTGTTGGCCTGCCCAGTGCTCAGTACCAAGACAGTCACTTCATGACAGCAGAGGCAAACGAAAGCAGCAAAAATCCCTGGAAATGGATGGCACGTTTAGAACTTTTTTCTTGTTTTCTTTGAAAATCAGATTTTTGTCAAACTTACAGCATTTGCTGCAAAGAATTTGATGCTAATCCAAGCAGAAGGAACCATCTGATGAGTCCCAAATTAAAATGTTCCTTTGTTTTGGCTTTCAAACATTGTATTTTAATACCAATGTACACTCTGAATGGAAGGTAAATTTGCATGTCCTTCCCCTAAAAATTCTCTGCCAAAACAATGATTTTATTCATTTGCATTTTGACAATAACAACTGTCCCCTCTCTGACCAACAGCTGTCCTTGCAGGAACAGAGATGCTGGGCATGCGTGCCCGCAGCCTGGTGAGTCACGCTGTGCCCCGCAGCCCTGTGCTGCCAGTGAGGACAGGACCTGCACCAGCATCATCTTCCTCCCTGGGCATCATCATCACCCGCAGGCACACACAGTCCTGCTGTGAACCCATTCCCATGGGGGTATGAGCCAGGAAACACCCCATGCAGCTCGGACATGCCATGAGAGGTGCTGGAGCGAGTCCACGGAAGGGCAACGGAGCTGGGGAAGGGTCTGGAGCACAAGTGTGCTGAGTTCCCTTGTGGCTGAGGGAACTGGGGGTGTTGAGCCTGGAGAAAAGGAGGCTGAGGGGAGACCTTCTGGCTCTGTCCAAGTCCCTTGGAGGAAGGTGGAGAGAGGTGGGGGTGGGTCTGTTCAACCAAGGCCCAAGGGACAGGACAAGAGGAAATGGGCTCCGGTTGTGGCCCGGGCAGTTGAGATGGGATGTGAGGAAGAATTTCTTTGCTGGAAGGGTTCTGAGGCATTGGAAGGGGTTGCCCAGGGCAGTGGTGGAGTCCCCATCCCTGGAGGGATTGAAGAGTCGTGTAGACACAGTGCTGAGGGACATGGGTTAGTCGGGGACTTGTCAGTGTTGGGTTCATGGTTGGACTCGATGATCTTAAAGGGCTTTTCCAATCGAGGCAATGCTGGGATTCTGTGGGAGACCCCAAACCCAGCAATACGGACATGGCCCTCAGTCTGAGATGTGGGACTTTGGAAGAGGTGAAGACAGAGTAAGATGACCTGGAAGTTTCTGCTCTCTCCAGACTCTACACAATATTTAGGCTGGGAACTCCACACCTGCCACCTGTCCCATTAAGACCCTGTTATCTCCATTTGGTGCTGTAAAACAGCTTAAAAGAAGTTGTAAGCAAAGATCTCCTCCTTAGTGCCCACCATAAAAGAGATCATTGATGAACACCATTTCATGGCATGCACCAATACACTTCACCCTCAAAATGACCTTCATCTACTTGGAAAACAAAATCCAACCATCTACAGACAACAAAACCTACAAAATAAAAGGAGCAAAAATTCCTTTCCTTGGGTAAAATCCCCATCACTTTGCTTATTTCCAAGAATTTTACCATTTCCTTTTACTATTGTTTTTAATGAAGGTATCACTCCTTCCTGAGCAGCAGGACAAGGAGCTTGGGCTCTTCTGACCAGGCTGCATGAACATGCTTGAGTACGTGTCTACCAAGACAAACGTGCAGGTTTGCTCCCTTCTTGCCAGGGGACAGGGCAGCTCCACATACAGCCCTGGTAGATAGTTTTCAGAATTTCCCCCCTAACAATTAAAGCTTTTCTCCTAATTCAAAAGATACCAGGGAAAATAAAGAAAAAAAAAAAAAGAGAGAGAGAGAGAAAAGGACAAAACCCAATAAATCTCTTTCCTGACACTCAATCTGCATGGATGGGTGAGGAGGTCCCTGGAGGGGTTCAACCCTCCTGGGACCTTCATCTTCCTCCACCCACTCTGGCCACGGCTTGGACTGAGCCTAGACACGGCAAGGCCATCCCAGCATCCCCACCACGCCATCCCAGCATCCCCACTATGCCATCCCAGCATTCCCCCTATGCCATCCCAGCATCCCCACCACGCCATCCCAGCATTCCCCCTATGCCATCCCAGCATCCCCACCACGCCATCCCAGGATC
>NW_010309115.1:12878-13493 GCF_000700745.2 Antrostomus carolinensis
AGCGCCCCCACCACGCCGTCCCAGCATCCCCACCACGCCGTCCCAGCATCCCTGCTGTGCTGTCCCAGCATCTCCATCGTGCTGTCCCCACCTGCCCCAGCAGCTGTGACTTCAGCCTGTCCCCTTTGCAGGGGACAAGCCACCCCAGGGGATGTGCTGTTGTTTAGTCTGAGCTCTGCACTCACGCTGGAGCCGGTTCTTGTTTTAAATGGCCCCACGTCCAACGCCGCGCGCGGGAATGGAAACGCTTGTTATTCTGGGCTGCCCGTCGGCCAGGCTTCTCCAAGCCCAGGAGAGGAGTGATGTGGTTACACCACAGAGCCTCCATGGTTTCCCTTGCTGGGCTGGCACCCACCTCCTCCAGCAGACCACACCGCCTGCCACCACAGCTTGCTGTCAGGAAGGGTGAGCAGGTGCCAGGAGCTGTGGGTGAGCACAGGCATGCTTGTGCACATGGGTGTGCTCAGGTACACGGGTGTGCTTGTGCAGGCAGGCACGCTTGTGCGGGGCACTGGAGGGAGGGACAGGAGAGGGGCAGCAGGGAATGAGCCCAGAGCCCGGAGGCACCAGGACACCCACCTAGAAATCATAGAGTCGTAGAATGTTGTGAGTTGG
>NW_010309116.1:0-280 GCF_000700745.2 Antrostomus carolinensis
GGAGGTGGTGCTGGCGCTGCTCCCCCTTCTCCCCTCACGCCACCTCCGACCGACCTCTCCCCCTCACACACAGGCACCCCGCTTCGGTTCAGCTTCCCGCGCAAGCTGCTGCCCGGCTCTCACCTCATCCACGGAGGTGGTGCTGGCGCTGCTCCCCCTTCTCCCCTCACGCCACCTCCGACCGACCTCTCCCCCTCACACACAGGCACCCCGCTTCGGTTCAGCTTCCCGCGCAAGCTGCTGCCCGGCTCTCACCTCATCCACCGCCCGGCGGGGCAGG
>NW_010309117.1:0-12829 GCF_000700745.2 Antrostomus carolinensis
TTGCTCCAACTGTACCTGTCCACTACTAAACCGTATCTCTGAGCACCTTGTCTGCCCATCTTTTAAATACCTCCAGGGACGGTGCCTGAACCACTCCTCCAGGCAGCCCATTCCAGCATCTGATAACCCTTCAAGTGAAGAAATATTTCCTGATATCCAATCTGTACCTCCCTTGGTGTAACTTAAGGCCATTGTCTCTTGTTCTATCACTAGTTACCTGGGAGAAACACGCACCAGCCTCCCTACAACCTCCTTGTGGCACTATGTGCCAGCAGCCTGACCCATGTTGTGGTAGGAATCAGGTGAATCCCTGATCTACCAGTGTGTGAGAGCAAACACGTCTGTGTTCGGATAGTGGCTGTCTGAGCAGTGTCTTTAGAAGCTCCTCTTCAGGTGCTTTGTGCTGGTTTTGGGTGAGACAGAAGAACTATCAGCTCCTTGTTGTAATCAAAGATAATAGAAAAAGCAGAGTGTAAAGTGTCAAAGTGTCAGTATTGACAGTCTGCTCAAAATACAGATTTGGGGTTCACGCTGTTCTCTATATTGCTGGTTCTCCTACCAAGTCCCTAACTTGTCATGAAGTGTTGCCATATGTCCTATTTCAATAGCTGGATTTTAGTTCCTGAAGAAAGCTCCTCTCAACAGTGCAATGCCTAAAGCTTCTAAAGTGCTTAAGGATCTTCTGGGTTGAAAGTTCCCATTTAACCAGAAAACTTGAAATGTGGGCAATACTGAAAAGACCTGGTGCTGGAAATACATCATTTCTTGCCCTCACCACAGTATGGCTGTTTTCTGTGATACTTTATGTATCTTTGTTTCCTTTTCTGTCTTGCATTTTCCATCACCCTGTATGTTCTTCTGCCATCCCCCTTCTCAGATACATTGATTTGATGGTTAGGGGCTGATGGGGAAATAACCTTTCCAGTAGCACTGATAGATTCATCTTTGTATCTTATCTCCTTACCTGAACCTGGCAGCGTACACCGAGTGTCCTGTGCACTGTTTGTTGGGTTGGTTTGGGAAATGGGGGTGGTTGAAATTGCTGCACAAGGGTTATCTGTCAGATCTTAAAGAATGTGACATGACGTGATCATTTTCTCTCTGCATTGAGTGCTTTTATACAGGCAAATGGAGGTGGTGATTGTGTGGAGGGGCTAAATCACCGCCAGGATTAGGGTTATGTATCCAGAGGATGAACACTGTGTTTGTTTTGGATAACCAAACAATTTGGATAACCAAACTTAACTTAATTGTGGGGACAAAGGACTAAAACATCAGAACAGCTGGAGGTACAAAAGTTTCTGAGTTTATTTTGGTCTAGAAAAATGAGTTGCAGTAAGATGATAGGTCTGATACTTTTACCTTGATTTGGGGGAAGTGCTCTAACTTTATTTAGAAAGATGTTTATGTTCTGTCTGTGTGCAGCTGAAGTCCAGGTCCATAAAGCTGCTAAATAATGTACATTTATAAAATAGTGATGTTGGCAGTGTGCTCAGCACAACGGAGTTGATGTAGCCCCGTGCTGATGGACGGGGGTCAGAATGAGAAATGGATCCTGCTTTTACCAATATGAATTATTAAGTTGTCTTGGCATGTCATGCACTGTTGTGTGGCAAACATCTTTTGCTCTTGGCTGGTCCCAGAGGCTGCTGGCCTGGAGCGCAGCGTGCTGAGCCACTGTGGCAACCAGCTTTTAAAATGTCATGTCTTTAAAGGCTTCCAGTGCAGAGCTGCTGTCATCCCAGCTTCCATCTGCCAAGAGTGATGGTCTCTCTTGCTGTGACCAGGTGAAAAGCCATGGCTGCTGGTTTCTGTCTGACAGATGAAGCCCATCGTTGGGTTTCTGCTTGTAACTGTCCAGGGGAGAGGTGTCTCCAGAAAGGTGCTCATCCTCCCTGTCTTTACCTAATATTTCCCTATCAATAGCAAAATAGTTCAAAACCCCAAACACCCAGCCTCGCTGCTTGTGTGGCTGCTCCGTTCTCCAGGGCTTGTTGTGATGGCAGCCTTGAGCAAGATCAAGTGAGAAACAGCAGATGAACATTGTGGTGGTGAACTGCAAACTGGTCTGAGAAACGGGGTCTTGGGGACCGAACTGAAAAATTACTGATAGCAAATGTCACACAGGGAGAAGAAACCAACAACGGCAGAGTCACCTGGCAGTGTGTTAAAGCACGCTGCTGACGAGGGCAGTCTTGAAAAATGTGGCCTGATACTGCTTTCAGAAATGTTTGGTCCTGGAGCTTTTCATGTCAGCAGTTGCACTTCGGTGAGACCAAGGAATGATCTGGTGTAGTGTCGGGTTCTGCAGGTAGGCAGGAATTATCCTTCTTCTGGAGGTCTTTCCAGCAGTCAGCTGGTGATTGCACCAGGGTTGTGAATTCCTTTGATGATATACAGAAGCTGTACTCTGAATCTGCCTAATTGCTGCTTGGACCCATTTCCACTTTAGATCCCGGTGTCTTTGGCACCGAGCTCTGTAACTGAATGTGGTGGTTGTTCCTTTTCTGCTTTTAAGTCCACTGCTGAGTAGTTCCATCAAACACTCCATCTCATGTGCAGTGAGTGGTAACAAGTGTTTGCTGTCCATTTCTCCATATCATTAATGACTACAGAACTGTTGTACCCTTTGTTTTCCTTTTTCAACTGGAAATCTGAGTTATTTGCTATTTTCTGAGTGGCTGCTGTTCATTCTGTTATCTCTGTCCCTTTCTATTTGCCTTTTCTGTGTTTATTGTCGCTTTTTAGACAGTGACACTGGAATCACACAATAAATTTTTGTAACAGTGACTTGTTTTGCTCTTAAAAATGTTGTTCCTGCCTTTTTGACTGTTGCAGAACATTGGATACTACTCTGAAGGTGTCGGCTCACGCTAAGCCTGAGGGTTTCTCATTTGATAACAACTAAAGTAAATCCTGTCATGCTGTGGGTATAATTAGGGTTGTTTTTTCCCGTATGCATTGCTTTGCATGGGATGACTTTGTTGCAGACTTAAAACTCATCTTCAGGGACTTCCTGTCTGTAGGGTGAGGTTTCACTGGAGAAACACCGAGTTCCTGGTTTGTTTGGGGTTTTTTATTATTATTTAGAGACAAGAAAAACAAACAAACAAACAAAACTTCCTCTCTTCGGTGCAGCTGGGATTCTTAAAGCTCTGGGACTTTCTGGACCTATTCTCACGTTGGATAGATTTTTTTAAGGAGCGAAACCTGGTGTGCCAAACCTTTTCTCTGTGGAATGACAGAGAATCTTCCTGTTTTCTCAGTTGTGAAGGGTGTTTACTGCAATCAGACAGAGCTGGAGGGGCAAATCAACCCATTGGTCAGAAGGTGCATCGGAGCAAAGGTGCTTGTGCTGCGTGTGTACATTGGCTCAGCAGTTCTCGTTGCTCTTCCATATCAGCACGTGTTTCTCCTATAGGAACGTTTGCTCTGATAATCCGTGCTGGGATTTCTGTTCAGGGTGGTAACTTGCCAGTCAGGGCTCATTTTGTAGCTAGTTAATATCTGTTGAAAGAAGCAGATACCACTCAGTTGTTTGTCTCCTTTAACGCAGGGTTTTCTGTTTAATCTCCCTGCAGAAGTTTCATGTCTGATACTTGCCTTTTCTGCCATAATTTAAAACCCCCTGAGGATATTTTTACTGTCCCACAGCTTGTGATACCAGCATATGCGCAAGGAGAGGCAATGACGATCCATCATGAATATTTACTGGTGTAAATGCGTGTGACACACGCACTCTGCCACTTGCACAGGTGCTTCTAGTCCCGAACACACGACCAGCAGCAGTGACACAAATAGATGCTTCAATAGGAAGCAGTGGTGGTAAAGCTTGGTCTTGTGGTAGGATGTGGTTAGAGTGCTGTTGATTCACATTTTTATGCTACAGACAAGACAGGTTAAGCTGCTGTGGTAAAATGGGTATTTCCACGGACAGAATGCTGGGTAAAATGTTGAATTGGAGCAGAAGCAGATGCTTGAATGAAGGCTGAAAAAAAATAGCGTGCGTCTGAGCTATGTATAGTGTTTTGCCTGTTTATCTCTTGGGTGCCTGAAAATGAGGGAGCTGTGTTCTTTGTTTTTGCATCTTGAGCTCCAAATGATGTCCAGGGAAGGTTGAACTTTTTTAAAAAAGCAGGATTTAAACCAAAACTTAAGCTATATATTAAATAGAATTTCCTTTTCTATTTTTCCAGAGATTTTTTTTGTCTCTGTTCTTACTGATTGGAGGAGTTGCTTTAAAATTCCCAAGGTTAGTAAAATGAAGGGAAAACATGATTTTTATAAAAGGGTGAGGAGATACCTGCTTGCTGGATCTGACTGTAGCTCACTCAGACTGTTGGCTCTCCTGTGAGTCTCCTTGCC
This sequence comes from Antrostomus carolinensis, assembly GCF_000700745.2. Lineage (NCBI taxonomy): Eukaryota > Metazoa > Chordata > Aves > Caprimulgiformes > Caprimulgidae > Antrostomus > Antrostomus carolinensis. Next base: position 4,366 of record NW_010309117.1, read on the forward strand.
CTGGGAATACGTCTCTGCGCGAGTGGAGATGGGACTGACACAAGTCATCACGCTCTGAGGCCCCATGCGGTGATCAGCGCTGGCCCTTCTCTCAGAGCTTGCTGTGCCTTCTTCACTGGGGGTTTCCAGTCATTTCCGAGCTGGTTTGGTCAGTGCAGCTCTGCCTTGAGCTGCCAATGCAGCGAGTGCAGTTCCTGGTGTAGCTCCCAGGGCACAGCAGACGTGCTGCCTTCACTTAGTGCACAGCTATTTATTTGCCTCCTGCTCTAGAAAAAGCGGCGTCAGAATGTGATTCTGTTTGATTGCTGTTAGCCACAATAATATGGAATGTTACTGATGCTGTCTCTGTTCTAAATGGACAGTGGAAATGTTTGGGGAGCTCTTGTGTTGATAGTAAAGGACTAGGTGCTCTGCCTGCAGGCAGCATCTGGGAGGGATGGTTTCTGGTTCTCCACCTCAGGTTCACATGGGGGTTGTGTGCCAGTGCTGTCTGGGTGGCTCGATTTATTGGGTATGTTCTCATATAACATCATGGAGCACCTTGAGTTTGGTACTGCTGATGCTGTTTAAGGTAAGAGGCTGCTTCCTTAAGTATTCTTCCACCATCCGCACAAGAAGTCGAACCCCCCTGAGAAGGTGGATAATCCGGTTTTGTTCTTACTTGACAAAATGATGGCTTTTAGCCTTGCAGTGCTAAGCCTTGATGTACCGTGGATTAACAGAGTGAATGATCTGCAACACGGTGATTCTTTGATGATGAGCCATCTTCAGTCAGTAACACTGGAATTGAGACTATTGGAAAGTATTCCTGAGGCTTTCAGGGTAGTTCTGGTTGTCTGGTGGCTTGTCTCATGATTTCCCTTATCATCAGGGGCTCGATTCCCTATTGCCAGGTGACTGGCACTGTCACTTACATCCACTTTGCATGACCACAATATGTTGCTGTTCTGCTTTGGGAGCATTTGGAACCCACCTGACACAAGGCAAACCTGCCATATAGTGCAAGAAAATGTTCAAATTCAGTGTCTTCTAGTGCTTTTCAGGTCAAAACCAACAGAGAGCCTCACTTCAGTGAAAACCCAGTGTTCTTGGGAGTTCTGTCCTCCAACTCTTCCTCCTTCCGCTGGTGTTGCAAACTAAAATTCCTACAAGTCATCCTGCTGCTGATGGTTCTGGTTCCCAAATCCAACCAGGGCGTCTGGAATTCAGTAGGGATCTGTGCACTGTACCTGATGCAACCACAACTATGTGGCAATAACATCAGCAGGGTGAACTTTGTAGCAGTGTAATAACTTTTTTAATCAGCTCCAGTATTCAGAGGCTGAGGTTAAAGTCCCTTTTGCCAAGTGCTGTTTTAAAATGTGGGTGCGTGGGCTGGGGAGACTCAGGATTTTGCAGTGGAATTGATCTAGGAATGAGTCCAATGCTCAGCCTTGCAGAGGCATCCTGTTTCCTTTGGAGAAGATGGAGGAAGGAGAAATTTATGTGAGGGCTGATCCTGTGTTCAGCGATGGGATGGAGAAGATCTAGTCTCTGAGAACTGACATAGAAAGTACCCTGTCTCTTAAATTGCTCACTGGGGTCGTGCTGCATTTTTGTAGTGACTGTTGTCTTTAAAGATTCTCTGGTAGATAATTCTTGCTCTCCTGATGTGAATTGCTGATCTTGGAGCAAAATTAATCTGTTAATTTTTTTGTTTCCTTGGAATCTATGCTGACATCTTCTCTCCAAATACTTTGGTGTGTGTCATTTTTTCAGGGAACGGAGGCAAGATCAAAATACTTAGCTGCTCTTTACTGCTGGTTACCTACCCCCGTGTCTGTGATAGTTCAGGATAAATGTTTTCAGGTACCTTATGATCTCTTGTGAGGTCCCATTGCTGCTCCCCATTTTCCCCTGGGGGATTACTAGACTTGGCTATTTGGGGTGGAGGCCCAAAGTCACTTCTGTGTGATGCAAGTGGGCTCCTGGTTAGAAAGCAGAGTCTCCTTATGTATTTATTTTTCTCCTTTATCTCCTGCTATGTTTCGCTATTTATTTCCTCCTCATTTTTCTAATGCTAGTATTCATGCAGACACCTGGTGAGACAGATTAGGGAGCTGATCTAGCTGAAAACCAACCCATTTTATTAAAGGAGTGGGAAAGGATTTGTTTGGGGAGTGTTTGCTGGTAATTGCTGGCATAGGGAGGCAATGGGAATGAGGGGGAGGGAAAGATGCTGCCTCTTCTGCAGCAGCCTGTGCTTATGTTGGATTAAAGTGACTCTGGGCCCACACCCGTGGTCATTGTTGTAAATTGGCCGGCAGTAATATCTGCTGAACGATGCCAAGCTCCTCTCATCCCTGCTTTTGAACCTGGACACTGCTGTCTCCCTTGCCTTGGCTCTTCTCAGGCTGGAGCAGCAGCAGTCGGTCTGCAGAATGGAGACTTGCTGCAAGTCCCCTCTGCTCTTAGCAATTCAGGGCACCAGCTGACCCACGCTCTGGTGGCAGGCAAGTACCTGTGAAATTCAAACTGATTTGTTTCTCTTGTTTGTTTCCCTAGGTGATTTCTCTGGTCAGCTTTTAGCTTATTTGAGTCTTGGTCCAATATTCATTATTGTTGGCTTTGTAACACTCATCATATTCAAGAGAGAGCTTCACACGGTGAGTCCTTCTCTCTCTTCCCAGCTTCTCCTTATGAAAAAAGTCTTTTCCTTTGTCACCTGGTGCTCCTCTATTCACACTTCTTTTTCTCTCTGTAAAGAGCAAGCTTAGGTAAGGTGATCTTCCTGTCAAAGAACAGCAGGAGACACTTATCACCTCTACCAGGTTAAAAAGCTGCTCAGCCTTTGCTGACTTTTCTGTTGCTCTGTGGTATGTTTTGGGCATTATCCATCCAAAAACATTGAGGGACATGTCTGAGGAACCAAAGAATGCAGTTGCAGAGTGGGAACACGCCCAGGATCCAGTAGCGTCATAGCACTCATAGGTTCCTGCAAGATGGGCAGCATATGCAGGAGATGGTGTCTGTAACTCAGTAGGATGGGCTTCCTTTGAACTACTGAGGCGGAAAGGGGGATACAAAATAAAACCTGCGGGTTCCCAAGGGAGTGGATGTGTCTATAGGGGCTGCTTCCCAGCTGTGAATCAAATACCAGGGGCAGAAGAGACTTAAAGACTTGCTTCTGTCCAAATGACCAAGAAGGGACTTTTTTATAATACATAATACTTGCTGTCTGCTCTGACAGGTAGTTGGGAATCAGTGTCGTGGATAAATTCCCTTCAGGGGAGGTATAAACCTCTTGTAACATTTGCCCTCAGTAAACAGATAAAATAGGGGCCAGTGAAAGGATTTTGACAGCAGATTCCCAATATAGGGCCGTAGTGTCATGGGAACCAGTGGCTCAAGGGACTTGGGAATGGGACTTTTGGGTTATTTAGCTGATGTTAGCTAGGAGAGACAGCTGTTAAATTTTGGCAACCCAAAGGTTTCTTGTTGACCCCAAAGAGCGAGTAAGCCAGAGGAACTATTGCACAGATTCCCAGGTTTTTTGAATACAGGGGCTCGTTAGGTGCTGGTAACAAAGCAAGTGTTGAGGTTGTTTCCCAGTTCTTTGTGTGGGAAGCCAGCACTGAGCTGGAGAGGGATGCTGGATGACTTGCAGCAGCCTGACCCGGAGCTCAGGACATAGCGTGAAAAATTGCTTCATCATCTGGAATGGGACTGAGCGTTAAGGAGGCAGAGAATCATCACCAGCTGGGAATTAGATCACAGCAGCAGGATGAATTTAGGAGAGGTGTATGGACTATGGAATTAAAGAGTAAAAATAAATGCTACCAGTCTGTCTCAGTTCAGAATGCAAATTCATTTTAAACTGAAGACAGCAACTTCATGATGAAAATATTCATAGAGGGAAAAGCCAGAAAAACCTAAGAAGCAATGTTTTTTTAAGCTATTTACCCAAATAACTGTGTGTGCACTCCCCCTGTTGGCTGTCAGGGAAAGACAATCCCTTAAAACCTGCCCTGTTAAAAAATGTCACTTTCTACCCTTGATGGTGGAAATATGCTGCCAGAATCGCTGTACAGTGTCATTTTTGCCTCTTTCCATGTATCTGCTGAAAAGCTGCATATACACAATGTGTTGTCAAATACCCAAAATGAGCTGAAAAAAAGAAATGCTTTTCTTCCCCAGGTAGAGAATTTTGAAGCCATTGGTTTTAACTCTAGTAGTCAAAAAAAAAGAAAAAGAAAATGAGAAACAGATGGTTTGTGGCTCTGTCAGCAGAGAGAGCCTGGTGAGTGGCTGGATGTTTTAGATAGGATGACGCAGTTGTCTTGCCTTCACAGATCTCTTTCTTGGGAGGGCTGGCATTCAACGAGGGAGTGAACTGGTTAATAAAAAATGTAATCCGGGAGCCTCGGCCCTGCGAAGGTATGGTATGGACCATTGGTGTCACGGTGTTGGTTCAGTTTTGAGTGGAATGCTAAATGTGGGGGGGTTAGAGGGTATTTTCCCCTTTGCCTCATGTTGGCTTTGGATGTTTGGGTGTGAGAAGGCTGGCAGAGCCGTCTGAGCAGAGACGTGTCCTGTGAACTCATGTGCACATACTCCAGCAGAGTGGTCTGGCTTCACATCTGGAGCGTTCCAGCTGCTACGTACAGAGTAGACCTTGACCATACTCTTTCTTCTTCTCTTCCCAGAAGCCCATTCAACAGTGACCACAAAATATGGGATGCCGTCCAGCCACTCCCAATTCATGTGGTTTTTCTCTGTCTATTCCTTTCTGTTCCTTTATTTAAGGTAAAAATTCAATGTCAGGTTTTGGCTGTTAATATGTTGAAACACCTGAAATAGATGGCTCCCTTGCTGTGTGCCACTTGAGTGGCATCCTGGAATTAAATCTGAGGAACTGCACAATTTCCTGTGGCTAGGGTGGATGCAGCATGTCTATCTCGATCTGAATGCAGGACTGTAGTTACCATTGCTGAAAACTGAAGGGTACGGGTGGGCCTCCTATGCCTGTCTGGGTACAGGTGTCCTGATTTGCTTTTTCTAAGCTGTGATGATTCACCAGTGTGAGGGAAGAGGGAGGGGAATAGGGAGGAGGAAAGAAGAGCTGCTTTCTCATGTGTCTACTCAGTTTTGTCAGTGGGATTGTCTGCAATCTTTTAGATCATACCTGTCGCCCACTTGCATGACCTTTTAGTCCATCTCCCTCCCCAAGTACTGGTTTTACATGCTGTGCTGTGCTTTTCTGAAATCCTTGCTGGGGCATGGCTCTGTCTTGTGGCTCCACGTGTGGAGGAAGACAAACCTCACAGTTCCTCCTAGATTCGTGGGTGATGGAGGGACTCTGATGTCTTGGCTCCCTGCTGCATACGCTCAGCATGTGCCTTTCACATCGGTTGCAGTAATTGTGAGCGTTCTGCCTTCCATCACAGCAATCCCTGTTAACAGTTGGAGAGAAAGAGAGAAGTGTGGCTTTCTGGCTTCTCTAATTGCTGCCAGTGGGACAGGTTGCTGCTGGGATGGTTTCGAGCTGCCCGTGACCCCACTGGAGTAGAGCTTTCTTAGGGTTTCAGAGGTAGTGAGAAGAGAGATGAGGACTGCTCGGCCCCCTGCCACTGTGCTAATGGCTCTCCATCTCTTTCAGAATGCACCAAACAAACAATGCGAGGTTTCTGGATTTACTATGGCGACATGTGCTGTCCATCTGCCTCGTCACAGTGGCTTTGCTAGTCTCATATAGTAGGTATGGAGCCATTGTTTGTCTTATGCTCTCATCCAGTCCCGTGGCCTTTCACAGCCAGCAGACCTGTCGTTCCTTACCCTGCATTTCTGATCTCATCCTCCATGATTGCATTGTACAAGTCAGAGCTTTGTGGAAGTTGCTGTGTTGCCATGAGACCCTTCAAATAAGCAAAAGTCCTACATGTGTGGTGCTTCACAGAAGCGTTTATAAAACCCAGGATCAGCTGAGCTTGTCCCAGTTCCCCATGGGCTCTGTTGCCAGGCTCCAGCCTCGCTGCCTCACCCTCTTTCCAGCACTAATCCTGAAAGCATCGCACCATGCCTGGGCACGCCAGCGTCTGCAGCATGTGGATTGCTACACTTGATCAGTCTGATTGGTTTGCTTGAGCATTAGTCAATAAAAACATTCACAGCTGTTTGACTTGCAAGATTTAGTTGTATTAAGATGAATAAAGAAAATGAAAGTTAATAATAATGATAATGATTTTTTTTTTTTCCCTTTAGTAGATTTAAAAAATAAAAAAGTGTGTGTCATATTCATATATGTATAAAAGGAGCTCCAGTGACTGGAAACCAGACAAATTCAAGCTGGAAATAAGGCCATGTTTTCCATAGGAAAGTAATTACCTGTGGCACAGCTGACTGTACACCAGAGCTAATTCCTTAGGACTGGTTATTTTAAAAACTCTGACAGAAAAATTTCATAAGAGACAAAAGGTCTAATTAAAATAAAAATTAATTTGAGGAAATCCAGTGGCCTGTGCTAAGCAGAGGGTCAGATAAGTTGATCTTAATGGCTTTATGATATACGGGTGAAAATAATTTTGAACGTGACTCGTGTAACTTGAGTGCACAGATAACTTTTTACAGACCATGAATACAGCCTCTGAATGGCTGCAGGCACAGTGACACGTTGTGGTAGTGCAGCCTTCAGGCTGTCACATTTGAGAGCAGTAAAATCTTAACAAAAAGGCTGTCTATGTTCTTAAAAGCCTTTAAGCCCCAGCTTTGGTGGCTTGGAGGGGACTTACCCTGTTACTGGCTTTGGAAAAGTCTCTCGTGGGAACCAACAGTAATAGTTCCTCAGCTAATCCAAAGATAGATGAAGAATGTGGAGGGTTATTGAGTTAAGCTCAAACTAGAAGTGCTCTAAGCTGAAACTGCTGTATGAGGAAGACAGTTTTTTCCTTGTTTTTTTTGCCAGCTTTTTAATGAAAAAAGCAAGATATCCAGTACCTGGAGGGTAGCTTGCTCAGAGTGTCTGAGGGTCCAGTGAAACATCAGCCCTTGAGCCGTGCCTCCTCTTGTTTTAAATCCTGTCTGGTGACTCTTCTCTTCCACTGCAGGGTTTATTTGCTTTACCACACCTGGAGCCAAGTCTTATATGGAGGTGTGGCAGGAAGCATTATGGCCATAGCCTGGTTTGCCTTCACACAAGAGATATTAACTCCTCTCTTCCCGAGGATAGCTGCATGGTAAGTCTCCTTATTCTGTGGAGGTTTGATTCCTGCAAGTCTGTATTATGTGGAATGCTGTTTTGCTCATTGAGTCCCTTACAATGAGCTGGTAACACAGGTGTAGTTGAATTACCTGGCAAAAGAAAGTTTTCCTCATCAATCGGTGTGAAAATTATACTTTGCATCTGAAGCAAAACAAATGTAAAGATACTGAAGCCTCTAAATTTTAGTAGTAGCTGTGTAAGCCCTGACTGTAAATAGGCTGCTCAAATTTCTGTGAACCACCAAGTTACCAGTGTTAGAAATGGGAATTCCTGGGTTCTGTTCCAGTTTTGCATACTGACTGTTGTGTAATGTACTTGTTCTTCCGTGTTTTCTTGTGCATGCATATGCAAAGGTTCATATATCCCTGTCTGGTATGGGAGAGAGGAAGTTTGAGCAACTGTCATGTTTATAAAGCCCTGCTAAAGTTGTGAGGTGTGGCAGAGCACTGGGGAAGCTTTTCAAGCAGAACAGACCTGTCTTGATGGGTGTCTGATGACCCAGTGAAACTGCAAAGCCATTTAAATATAATATAGTCTGGAAACATTGTATAAGGGAAGAAAAAAAACAACCAACCCAACAAAAACCAAATCAACAACTAGAGGGTTTTTTGAATTAAATTTAACAAGGAACTGCTTTCCTGGACTGAAGAGTAATAGAAGAATAGTGCTAAGTCTGGAGCAGTTTTTGTGCTTTTATTTTTATAATTCTGATAAAAGTTGTGGTGGAGAAAAAGTCTTAATTATTTCTCCCTTTCCACCACCTTGTCTGTTTCCAGGCCAATTTCAGAGTTCTTTTTAATCCGAGATACCAGCCTCATTCCTAACATCCTGTGGTTTGAATACACAGTCACGAGAGCAGAGGCAAGGTAAGTGATCTTGGGGGCTGAGGGGCTGTAGCTGGTCTGAGTTGTCAGATGTGGTTACTAATTTATTTTCTAATACGTGGATAGCTGCTGTGGGTGGAATAGTGCAGAGTAAAGAAATATCAGGTTGTGGGTTAATTATTGCATCTGGAAGGTGAGTCTGTTGGGGAGTGTTTGGGATTAAGGAATGTTTCATTTAAATAGTATTTCAGCTCCCTGTCTCGTGTTCTTTGCAAGTGTTTATGATCTTGCATCCACATATTTAAGATATGGTGAATGTTCTAGGACTGTAAAAGGGGAGGAAGGACTGATCTCTTTCTGTAGGGTATGGTGGGGGGCAGCTTTATTTTTATAGAATCATGGA
>NW_010309117.1:12896-25590 GCF_000700745.2 Antrostomus carolinensis
AGACCAGGTTGCTCAAAGCCTCATCCAGCCTGGCCTTGAACACTTCCAGGGAGGAGCATCCACAGCTTCTCTGGGCAACCTGGGCCAGTGTCTCAACACCCTCAGAGTAAAGAATTTCTTCCTAATATCTAATCTAAATCTCCCCTCTTCCAGTTTAAAGCTATTTCCCCTTGTTCTGTCACTCCCTGCCCTTATAAAAAGTCCCTCCCCAATGTGGTGCCAAACAGAGCCTTATTTTAATCCTTCAATCTTTTGCCCACTGGTTTCCTTGGTGGGCTGTGACTGATGTATCTCTCACCCACCCTCTGTGTTGCCGTTGCAGAAACAGACAGCGCAAGCTGGGTACGAAGCTCCAGTGACTCGGGAAGCGTGGGGACCAGAGTGCACGTTTTAATGGAGACAGACAAGAGCAGAGACCTGGGAGCAGCAAGGAGCCTTTTAACAGACGGACCAAAGGAACAGGCAGGGACCATACCCAAAACCTGAAAGCCTTTGCTCTGCTTTAGCAGCTAGCTGGATGCTCCCTGATGCATGTGGGACTGTGCAGGAGTAGAAACTCATTTTCCACACAGATGCACATTGCTGGTTGGAATGTACCATCATGTCTACGTCAGGGGAGGGGGGAGAAAATGCCTGGTGTCATGTTTGGGGGAGGGAAAACCAAAAATGAATCCTTTCTGTGACTTTTCTTTTTTTTTTTTTTTTTTTTTTCCAGCATGAAATATACACACTATTTATTTATTTTTTTAAATGGAACTATTGTTTTTGGGGTGGGTGAGGCATTGATTGTGTGTTTTGTTTTTGCTTTTCGTTTGAGTTTTTCTTTCTGGAAGAAGATGACAAAACTAATCTCAAGTGGATCATGCTTAATTAGGGCTTTTAATTTTTAAAAACCTCTTAGGAGGGAGGAGAACTGGGATGGGGTGATCTAGGCAGAAGGGAGAGGAAAGCTTCCTTTCCTTTCTGCAACCGGTTTGGGAGATCAAAATCAATTCCAACTGCACTTTGTACAGATGGAAAGAAAGACTAAAGATCTGGTTTTTAACACTAGTGGTGGTTCTGCAGGGAGGCCTGCACAGATGCCATTAAGGGGAGTGTGTGTGTAAACAAAGGAAAAACTGAAATATACTATTTTTTTTTTTTTCCACTGCTGCTCCTGTTGTGTAATTAGCAAGAGTGTCTTTCTCAGAATCTCTTCTAGGTGGCAAGGTTATCATACCTATCTCACGTTTATTCCATCTCTTCCTTTATACTTTTATTACCTCAGGGTTGCTGTGATCTGTACAGCTTCTGCTGTTGTACTGAGTGTGCTGCTGATGGCACTAGAAAGTCCGTTGGTTATAAGCAGTGCTGTGCTCCAGGAAGAGTCAGCCCAAAGCCTTACAAAATTCAGTTGCTAGTCTTTGTCTTAAGCACTGGATTTTAATTTTTTTTTTCCTGTTAAAGCTTAAGGGAGGGATTTTTAAGCATGAACAAAGTGACAACCATAAATGAGTACCAAGGCAAATGGCTAATAATGAGCTCAGCTGCTGTTTGAATTATTTCTCAGAGTCCTGTTAGAATCCAACCGTGAACTGAAGCAGTGAGCTTATCCTAGCAGAGACTCCTGCCAGTTAGGACAGGCTTGGTTGGGGTTCTGCAGTAGTAACCTTGAATGCCAAACTCTTGCAAGCAAGTTTTGCTTTCTGCCCTTCTTCCATTCTGAGTCTTCGTTTGGCCAGTCAGCTCTCGGGATGCCGTGTCTCTGTGGGAGTGTGCCTGCCATCTCTGTGTGCTGTCATCCACGAGTTGACCTGGCAAGGGCTATACTCCAAGTGCTTCAGGGCTGTGCATGGACACGTTCTGTATTTCTGGTATATAACGCAGCAGTTCAGGTGTAACTACAGAGAAGTATTTATTCAAAGCACAATTGACTTGAACTTTCACAGATAAAGGACAGCTTCTGAACTGGCTCAAAGGTCCTCGGTGTGCCTTCCATGCAGTCATGTGAGCAGAGGTAAAATGACTGTCACATCTCAGTCTTGCTGCCTGTTTTACTATCTCCACTTTAATCAGACTCCTGCATTATAAAGCTCTGTGAAGTGAGATGTGTTTCTATTCATCTTGATTTGGATTATTTTTATTTTTTTAAGTTTTCATTTGTGCCTGTTGCCATAGGAGTTTGTGTGTTCGTATGGAGTGGGAGCTGCTGTATAAACTGTTGGGACAACCAGAGTGTTAACTGTAGAAAGCAGTGATCCTGATTGAGGAGATCAGGAATGAATGCTGTTCAGATTTCTGTGTTTAAGTAGCTCTGGGTAGGAAACTACCTGTTTTCAGTTGTTACAGCAAATATATGTATTTTTTTTTAAGAACTGTTTAGTATTTGCGTAACCTGAGCAATTCTGTTAACATCTGAAGGACATGAGCACTGGATCTGCTTTGAAGGTGCATCAGAATAAAGAGGCATCTTGCAGCTTTCACAAGGACATTTGATCTGACTTAGAACAGCTCTATTAAAATGAGACAGGACATCAGATAGGCCACCTGATATGGTGGTACCATATGTTTCGGTTTGAAAGCTGGTACTGATCACTTATTTCTTGCAAAACCGTTTCTTTTCTCTTTGTATCTGTTGTAAGTTAATTTACAAAGCCAGGGGGGAGATCACAACTCTTGCCCAAGGACAAGGCTGAACGAGTGGGTGTTTCAAGAGTGGCTAACACTTCCCTAGCCTCTCTTAAGCTGTTATGACAGACTGCTGGAAAAACTGTGTGTGGAAGCACCTCTTGAGAACGAGAGCATAGAGGAGAGGTTTCATCTCCTCATGGAGAGCAGTGTAGTGTATAAAGCTGTTCCCTTCCTGTTGTCTTCAAACCCAAGCTTCCTACAGTAATTTCTTAGGAGTAAGGGAAAGGAAGAAGAGCTCTTGTAAGACACTGTAATAAACTCTCCTCTGTTCTCTGTGAGTTGTTTGTAATCTGCATCTTCTGCCTACTTTTGCTGTACCTTTCCAGAAATCTTTACAATACTTGATATAGTAGAAATTCCTTAGGATCCCATGGATTTTCTTAACTAAATGGTGCTGTGCAGGAAAAAGATTTGAGCTCTGCCTTATTATCCTACACTTGTATGAAGTCTCCTGCCCCTAGTTTTCTGAGATGGTGTATTTTCTTTGGAATATGTAGCTTTGCAAGCAGATGCTTTCTATTCCTCCCCTGTACTTGAGGGGGCTGGATGGAGATATTAAGACAATAAAAGGAAGGTGACAGAATGCTGTGGTTCCCTGTTCTTGCTGTCCCCACACAAACATCCTCCCATAAAGGGTAGTTATGCAACTTCTGCAGTGGCTAAGGAGACTTAAGCCTTTCTGTAGCACTTATCTGTTTACTGTGTTTCAGTTTATTCAAAGAATATTTCAAAACTTTGCATGACATGGATTACACTACAAAACAGTATTTAACACAGCTAACCAGCAAAGCATGCAACACTACCAGGCTGTGTCATAAATTGCACTCATACCCCAAGAGTTCTCTGAGTATTTTCTGTCTCTGCATTTCTTAAATTATTTGTTCCAAATCGGTAGTTTTTCTGGAACTTAAGTTTCTTGTACTTAATATGCCTTTGAGACCATGGGCATCTCCTGATAAAAAAAATCAGACAATCAGTAACAGGGAGGGGAATATAAGTATTCAGTAAATTGACACCAGAAAAAATCAAGAAGGTATGAATCAGAAGGACATCACATTTTAGAACTTGTACAACAAGAAAATACTTTTTAAAGGAAAAACCTTGTAACGATTTCAGTGTCCTTTCAAGCACTTCAAGAATCAGCTTAATTCATCTGAATTTCAGCTCTGTATATCATTAAGGATGCTTTCAGTGGTTTAGGAATCTTGTATCTCTTTCAGTGTGATAGTCTGCTTCTTGCAGCTGGACTCCGCTGAAGCCAGCGGGATATCCAGATTCAGATCCAGAATAGATCAATCCCATCTTCAGAGATACAGTCACAGCAGTGTGTACTTCTGCTTAATCTTTAATAGGCACTTTCCTCTGAGAGCCTTCCCCGTTGATGAGACCAAGGGCCAGTCTCAAAATACTTCAGTGGCAATACTGTAGCATCAGTGGTTGAAGGCATTGAAGATGGGGAAAAATAACTCGTCCCCTAGCAAGAGAGGTTGATTCAGTACAGGGGGAGGATTACTTTGGCAAAAGGATTTTATTTTCTTTCCAAATATGAAAGGCTCCATAAACCCAGATGTTATTCCAGCAAGGTTTAGTCTTTTATGTAGTATTTACACAATCACTTACACAGTGATAATACTGAGGATCCTCCTGCAGTTTTCAGTCCAGTTCATACAGAGGAGTCAACAGAGCAGGGACGCGTGCTCGCAGGTCTGTAGTGCTCCTGTTGGTTTTCTTTAGACTATCCCCCTCCGTTCAGAATTCTTCTAAAAGATCAACTAAATCCATGTAGATGATGTGAAAGTGGCAGTTCATACAATCACTGGCTGTGCAGGTGAGTTTCAGTTAAATTTTCCTTTTTAAGGTTTATTTAGGTGTAAGATAGAAGCTTTGATATGACATCCTTTTAGGAAAAAAAAAATGCAGTAGCATTGGCTTGTGTCTTTCAAGAAGCAAATCAGACATTGTTTTTTCCTTTTACTTTAAACAGATTTAGTGCAAATTTCTTCATAGATGTTCACCAAGGCACTTTGATCATGTCCCTTGCTGTTCTATGATCAGATAAGTATCAATTATGATCAAATATTTCCCTGTAACAAAACAGGCCATCAGACTCCTGATGCTTCTGTGATGGTGATGTCCCAGCAGCCACATCTTGGAGGGTGTGCAATTTAAATATTAAATTCCTGTTGCAGAAATAGCACTAGAATTCTTCATTACCATATGGTTTTACTAAATGAAAGTACAGTCAGGAGCTTGGGTTCTGGCAGATTCATTGGAAGTAATGCTTACAAAAAATCCTATGCTACAACTGAATGTAAATGTTTATAGAGAAATCTTTTTACTGTGTCAACTGAACATGAAAACACTGTCATGAGATCAACAGAGCTGGCACAAATCTGAGTAACTGGGCAGAAAGAAAAAGCTCCAAGAGTGGCAGAAAAGGTGCTGTACTGTTACTGCAGGAACAGTGGCTGCCAGAGAGGACGAACATCTACAGTGCCCCCAGGTTCTCAGCTTTCTTCCTGCCCTTCAAGATTTTCTGCCTTGTTAAAGCAGTGTGATGTGAAAGAAGGACGATTCTGGAGTTGTTTTTCCTTTGGCTCTAACAGAATTGAACTCTGGGGGCCAGCAATGTATGTTCTGGAGTTCCTAATCAGAAACATCCTTATTTGTCCACAACTTCGGCATTACACTTTATACGCAAATACGCCGTTTCTGAAAGCAGGGTATGAAACTGCATTGGGTTAATTGTGTCCTGAAGGGGACTAGAAGGCATGTGGCCTTCTGGGTAGTGGACAGAAGGTCAGCATCTGTTTCTTTTCCTCAATTCCAAAGAAAGGTAACAATGAAGCAAGTGTCCTGCTAAATGCATAGGCAATCCCTTCTCATCTCTCCAAATGTTAAGGTACCTAAAGCCAAAACTAGCAAAACCTGTGTGAGAGAGAAGTTTTGTGGGGGAGGAAAAAGCTTTACACTGAGCCTGAAGATCCATGGCCAGGACCACATCAGCAAGCTTAACAAAAAGCCCAGAACAATAACAACAACAACAAAAACCACCTTAGTTTGTAGCAAATTATATTCTGTTGTTAAGAGTATCAGTGCAACAGAAAGGAGATCCCAGCAGCCTAGAAGGAGGGGAAGGGAACATTCCCAGGCCTGTAAAGCCTGTAATGGTCAGAGTGCCTGGGATAAGTAGTGCAGTGCACTCTAAATGAGACTGGATCTGCTCCTCTGCTCTGAGTTAGGAACTTCTTTCTCCCCTTGCTGAAGTTCAATGGTGACCTTTTGCTGGAGCAGCAGAAAAATCTTCGGTCAGGTTTGAAAGATGCTGCGCTCTTCAGAAGACTAAACCAGCAAAAAGACTTGGTCTTACAGTAGTTCCATCCTATAATAAACATTCTCTGCTCTTCCTGGAGAAGAACTACCTTCCTTACCATATAGATTTAGATACTGGTAAGGACTGTGCTTTCTGTATTCCTTTACAGTCATATTTCAGTCCTCTCTGAGGACAGGAAGGTGCACTTTGCTTTGATGGGAGAGGACCAGTCAGTTCTACTTTGGCTTAAGACAATGTTTCCTCTCACCCCAGAGTTGTCTTTATCTGCGGGTGACCATTCTGTAATCTCTTGCTGAAAACAAATGGTAGATGCCCTCCTAGGTTCCAGTCAGGGGATGCTGTCCCCTCAATCATTTTCTGAGGAACTGGGAACTTCAGTGCATGAGGGATAGCCCCTTTAGTTGGGGGTCTTGCATCATGTTTGCCTCTTACAGTTTGGATTTGGGAGTGGACTGGAGCAAGATCCTCATGTCTAGCAGTGCTTTCTCGAGATAATGTGCCATGCGAGCTGCGTTTGTGTCAGCACAGCTGTTGAATGCTGAAATGGCAAAGTTGATGTGTTCATCCATAGGGTTGTAACAGATTCCATAGCCATCTGGAACCACGGGACCAAAACACATCACACAGTCTGTCTTTGCTGGAACCTGTGGAGAAAATGTGATTAAAAACTTCTAACCAGTCAGAGAGAAATGTAGCCATCAAATGCTAACAGCTCTGTCAACAGTAGAAGAAACTGTCATGCCCTAGAAGAGGGCTGTTTGGTCAGACCCACCTACCACCACACACATGCTGGATTCAACCATTTAGTAGCAACATGTTCTCCACTGTATTTACAAAGGAGTGTTTCTTCCCAAGAGAAGCTTGGAATAAATCACGAGCGGAGCTGTATCAGTAAGAATCACAGCACAGCAGATGAACGTGAAGCTACTCTGGCAGCTCACTCCCATTGATATCACTTGCAGGTAAACACCCAACACCTTGTGATCTTGGCCTTGCTTATGCTGGTGTTTTACAGGATTGAGAAGGACTGTGGCAGATCATGTCTGCAGCTTTATGGGATTGGTAGCAGGCTTAAAAAATTCCGTCCCTCAAATTAAGATTAGTTTTTTACAGAAGGAAATGAAGGAGAAATGCAGAGAAGAAAGGCAACGAATAAGAAAGAGAGGATGTCTGTTGTTGCTCAGATGAGCCCTACCTGGCTGGTTGAGAGATTGAAGTGCATTGCAACAGCGTACGCGGTGTCCATGAACAGTTCGGGTATGCTCACCAGGTCCTCAATGGCTTGAAGCTTCAGGCCTAAGAGGTGGCGATCTATTGCATTGCCCCTTATTGCCTGGGAGGAAGGAAGGAAGGAAGGCAGATGAAAGCCTGTCTAGCAGGTGAGTGAGCAAAAATATCAGTTTCTTTGGGTTAAAGAAAAAACACTTCTAAAAAAAATCTCTAAATGTTTCAAGTTAGAAGGCAGCTAGATCTTGCCTTTAGGACCAGCAGTCAGTCTTGTTGGTAAGGACTGTGAAATTAAACACACCGGTGTAACCAACCTTGCAGTTCCTGCCTATGGGCTCCCTCTGGTGTAAGGGGGCCTCATGCAACTTCAGCATTTATCACCAACAGTGACACTGAGAACTGAAGCTACTTTCGTATTTGACTCTCTCCTTTAGGTCAGTCACAAGGGACACTTAAACCACGAGCTAGAGAAAGCAGTTAATCGTGGCCTAGAGCACTGTCAAATCAGAGTTAGGCTGCTGCACCAGCACTAATGGCCACATCGCTATGTCAGCAGAGAAAGCTCTTGAGGTCTCATCTGTCACCAGAACCCTCATTTGCGATGTCAAACCCCAAGTCTGGCTGCAGAGAGGGCACTCACCATATCAGCGTAGTCCCTGTGGGCTTGGGTAGCTCTCCTCAGCAAGTCTGCTTTCTCCTGGTCCTGAGAACACACAGATCTGTAAGTTTTTCTGCAGAACAGAAAGCCTCGTTTTGGCTGTTTGGCTAGGATGGAGGGTGCTCTTGCCTTGTGTGTCTGTACTAGACTAATTCTTAGATTACTAGACTTAAGTTTTAAATAATTTTGTTTGGCTGCGTTACTTCATTCTGAATGGAGTTCTCCATCCATCTCCATCCAAGCTCAGTAGCAGACCTTAGTTTGAGTAGCTAACCAGGCTTTTAGAAGGGACATACTTCTCTCTGGTGGGATTAGAAATGTCCACATGTTGTTTCCCAGGATTTCAATGCATGTGAAAGGAAAGCCAGATGAAACCCAAGGTATGTAACTATTTACTCCAAGCTATGTTTTAGCTCAGCTTCATAGCAAAAACCAGCTGATGCAGGGTTAGCCAAATAAGCAGCTTTCCTCTCTTTCTGGAGTGGAGTTGTCTTACTCCACGTCTTTGAGATCCTCACCGATTTGTCAGGGCTGTCCATCGACTGCACAAAGTTAAGAGAGGCTACAGAAGTGGAGCGGATGGTGTCTGTGCGGCCCAGGCGGAACATCCTTAGCGATGCACTCTCATAGGTGGCACAGGCGTGGCCGTACATCCTGGAAGATGGAGAAGAAAGTCACAGAAGTGAGTTTTTCCTGGGAGAAATGGCTCCTTCTGAAGCAGAACAACTCAGGGAAACAGGAAGACTCTATGTGAGTGAGTCCCACTGACAGCTGACCTCTGATGCGTCCTTACTAGGACTGTACACACACAGAGGGGCAGATCTCGCCTGTTGCTTGGCAGCTGCCACAAGTGAGATCTGCTCTTCAGTCCCAGGGACAGAAAAACGTGGGACTTGGGAAGGAGAACAGAGCAGCCTGCGAGGGACTTGTCTGTGCTGCCTTTATCAAGCTCACGTACCTGACTCTGGTGAAGAGGTTGAGAAGCTACCTGTTGGTGGTCTTACCTGTAATATGCTAGCTGCAAGGCCAGCTGGATAAAAGCATCAGGACTTATCTTCTCTGACTTGGGGAAGGTTTTCCCAAATTGATGAAAGACCATGACTTTGATATCTAGGTCTTCAACCATTCTGCAAGGAAAGAAAGAGGAATTGTGTTCCTTTGCCTGTTGCTTTTTCCTGTAACATAAAGGTATGGATTTGCTTTCATGAGGCTCAGAGAGAACAGTGTATCTGGATCTGACCTGCAGAAGGACAGAGAGCTCCATCACACACACGTCTGTTTGGGCAGCACCACAGAGGTGAGCTTTGTTTGGCCACTGCTGAAAATCTTCACCAGGTTAGATGGGCTTGTGTGTGTGTTTTTTACGCTCCAGTATGCCTAGTTAGATCCAGTAAAGCCTTGCTCTTTCTCAGTAAATGGGTTGGGTCAGTAATTAGCTCTTTCCAGCACCTTTGACTTTACTCCTGGCAGGTGGCTTTAGTGTGCTTTTCAGCCAGGTTCAATGCTGCAGACCCAAGAAGTCAGTGGGAGAACTCCCTGGCTGCAGTGGGGGGAGCCTCATTTAAACCACTGACATATTCCAAAGGGGGACATGAATTTCTCCCCCAGTGACTCACCAGACCTCTCCACTGCTTCATACTTACATGTTGAGGTTCTGTTTTGCCTTCTCTATGTCACTCTTGATTTCTGGGGTGATGTTAAACCGCAGCTTTTTGGGCATTGGCAAGGGAATCATGGGCGATCTTACCAGCTCGGGTTTCTTTCTGCACAGAGAAATACCATGTTTAACCAGACCTGTAACATGAGGCTCAGCTAAGCACAGCAGAACCTGGGTAGAAATGCACAGGAGATCTTCCCTAACACCTTGTGACATTAGTCACAGGCTGAAAAAT
Organism: Antrostomus carolinensis; assembly: GCF_000700745.2. Lineage (NCBI taxonomy): Eukaryota > Metazoa > Chordata > Aves > Caprimulgiformes > Caprimulgidae > Antrostomus > Antrostomus carolinensis. The sequence goes on from NW_010309117.1 coordinate 22,678, forward strand.
TCTTCACAGTGCAATTACAGGGTTTTTTGAACGGTATGAATGAAATGTTTTCTGTGCCTTCTGCCCAAAAGAAAACCCCTCTCCCAGGCAAAAGTCCTGTTAACTGTCAACAGTGCCATTCCTGGAGAATGGAAGCAGCAGCAAAACTTACAGAGTTGCTTGGACACTCAATTCTCATCACAAATACAAGAACTGCAATTCTAATTGGCATACCACTACCCTTCCTCCAGAACAAATTCCCCAGGGGTGAGCTGTGCAGAGCCATGTTCTTGGGAGCAGGTGGTTTAAAAACTATCTCTGATGCTGAGGAAAAGTAGAGGTGACAGGACTCACGTGTACTCCACGATGTGATCCAGAAGAGCAACAATGGGTGGGCCTTCTGCTGGAGCATGTTCATATACAAGGCCACAGGAGCCATCTTCAGCAATGATGAACTAGGAGAGAAGCATGAGAGGACAGTGATGAAGATGCATCCAGCGTGTGAAGCAGGAGCTATCCAGAGAGATCTTAGTATCTCACTGCCCTGGATCAGAATGGACAGGGATCCGACCCTTACACACTGGAAAGGTGACACGAAGGTCTCATTTAGCAATGGAAGCCTTTCAGCAGGCCCAGATGATCTGACAGCACTGTTACAGTTTTGCAAAATGGATGGGATAAGAGCGTGCCTGATAGATATATTGGTGTGCTCGGTGTCCTGGCAATACAGACTGGTTCAGTGGTTTTCATTTCCTTAGATGCATGTATAATACAGGAATAATATCACCATGTGCTGGCTTACCCTTCCTTTTCATCTAGCTGGAACATCTAAGCTTTATCCCATCAATGAAGAGTTCCAAATAGGAACAAAATAGCTGAAAATATTATGGAGAGTTCAGCAGATATGAGAAGAATCTTTTAAATCACCATTGCTACTATCCACAAGCCAGGATATACCAACTAATGAACAAGCTTGAACAGCAGCTGCTGTTGAAGGCTCTTGACAAGACTGAATGGAGAAGAGATCAGAGGGATGCCGTGGGATGGCAGCTTATGTTTGAAACATCAAAACGCCATTGGGCAGCTTCTGGCAGAAACAGGAAAAGTGACAAGAGATACAAGGAACAGACCTCCCTGCGTCTGGGCTGCCTCCAAGCAGACGAGGCATTGTTCACCTCAGGCAGAAAATTGATTTACAGGGAACACAAAGAACTTCTCCACTGAATAAGCTTGGGCAGAGGCAGGAAAAGAAACAAAAGTCCCTGAGGCAGCAGTAAGTGCTTGTGGTGACTGCAAGGGAAAGTGCAGGATCTTATCCTGTCAGCCACCACACCTTGTCTCCCCTATTTCTCCACTCTCTTGATAGGAGGAAAACTTCCCTGCAAAAGGTTTCTGTGATTTCTTGGACCTTTGTAGTCTCAGGAAAAAGCATCTCCTCCAGGCCCACGTCTTCATCATCTTTAGAACACCAGCACTTACTTGAAGGGTTTTGTCGAACCATCGGTTCCCGCTGTTCCAGCGGCTGCCTCCACCGTGCAGCATCTGAGCGGCCACGCGGCTCTTGTAGATGTCCTCAGACACCCGCGGCATCGGCGCGTCGAGGCAGACAGTGCAGATGCTCTTCTCAATCGTACGCACAGATTCCTTGTTGGTCTTATCTGGGAGAGAAATGAACAGCAAATAAGGAAGGGGAATTGAAAAGCTTGCATTTTAATTAGAGATTGGAATTTGAAAGAGCAGGTTTGAAGGACTGAGCGTTGGATTCCCATTGTACCTCCATGCTGTACTGGTCATTTAGGGGTGTATACAGGTATTAAAATTGTAGCCAGCTGGGTGGTTACAGATGTGAGCGTGCTGCATTCACCCTCCTTTTTTCATGTTTCTTATATTTGCAAGGCAACAAACTTTAGAATTTCAGCTCTAACAAACCAAGCTTCAGACTTCACCTGTGTACCGTCCAAAACAAAAATAACAATACTTTGCAAAGAAATCAAGTTGCTCCTTTGAGGTGGAAAGCTCAGGTTATCCGTCCAGAACAAGCTTCCAAGGAAAGAACCAGGCAGAGCACAGCGGTGAGGTTGGTAGTTCCAGTGTTTGTGGTGTTTGTTGGCACTTGGGTGTTAGGGGCTGTACAGACCTTTCAGAAGGTTGTTGTAGGCTTTCGCCCAGCTGTTCCTGTGGTTGGTGGTGAGGATCCCAATAGGTTCTTTGTTTGTTTGGAGGGACGTGTTCCATATCTTTTCCAGCTGAATGAAGAGCTGGTCAGTGGTAAGGGGACTTCCATCACTGTTGTAAACATCCAGCTCAAAGAACTGAAGGTGAGAAGAATGGACAAGGACAGTAACAGAACATGAGAGGAGATCACAGAATCACAGAATGTCAGGGATTGGAAGGGACCTCGAAAGATCATCCAGTCCAATCCCCCTGCTGAAGCAGGAACCTAAACGAGATCACACAGGAAGGCGTCCAGGCGGGTCTTGAATGTCTCCAGAGAAGGAGACTCCACAACCTCCCTGGGCAGATCTTTATTGTCCAGCCCCAGAAACAGAGAACAGCCACTTCGAGAAGGTAAGACCTGACCTAAGAACTCAGCTTCTAAGTGGACCTTTGAAGGATGCTCAGATTTGAGAGACCCAAGTCCAACTTCCCTTGCAGGGCATAAGTACAGTCCAGGTTTTAAGAAGCTCAGAAACCATGGTAATGAGAGCAAAAACACAGGAGGAATTCCTGTTTCTGAGACTCAGCTGTGCTGGTAGGGTTTGTTATCCAATTTCCACTTGCAATTTCCAATTCCAGACATGATCTCTGGGCTTTGAGAGACAGGAATTGCAGGGACAAGAAAGAGAGGAAGAGAGCTTCTTTCTGTTATGTAGTTGCTCACACATGGCAATCTCAGCTGTTGGCTAGCTAAGGCCAAAGGAGATCAAGGGAGCA
>NW_010309117.1:25613-26586 GCF_000700745.2 Antrostomus carolinensis
GAGGCTTTCTGTTGTTCCCTTTCCTCTGGACCACAGCTAGCTGAAAGGGACACGTGGATCTGAACAAACCTCGGGAGCTCAGCAGCTGCCATACCTGGAAGTTGTGAACCACTGTGATGTGTCTGGACTGCTTTTTGCCTTTGGCATAGTTGACGATGGAGTCCCGCTTGGGCCCGGGAATGCGGCAGGATGAGAGGATCTGGTAGTACTGGTTCATGCAGAGGGGCTTCCCACCCATGTACTCCACTGGAAGTGTCTCACTGGAGAACACAGCAAGGTAAGGAGGAAAGGGGAGAGAAAACAGATTGGTGAGCAGAACTGCACGTCACTCGCCACACGAGACAGGTACAGGCTCAGCCACGCAGCTGCTGCCACTCGCTCTAGCAAGACCCAAACATGTTGGTGCTGGTGGTATAAAAGAGGGGCTGTCCTTTCCCATTCCTACCTGTTTTCTTAGTAGGGGCTACAAAAAATGTGTGTTTGCTGGCCTTTCATTTGGGAAGGGGAAAAACACTATCCTCTCTCTAACACCAGAGAAAGATCTCTGGACCTACTACACAGCTTAGCACACACCATGCTGGCTGCAGAGAAGAATCTAGGGCACAGTACACTGGGAGATGTATTGTTTCCAGTGAAATGGCAGAAAGAGGTTTTCAGCTCTAATTTTGAGTGGTGAGTGTCTGATGTGCTATCTGTGACTCACGAACTAGACTGGGGCTTAATCGATTACCTGAGCAGTCATATTCCAACTACCCTTCTCGTGGCTGGCCCTCAGCCTTGTCTGAATTTGGATGTAAAACTGTCATGTTGGTAAACATATTTATTTTTGGAACATAAATGAGACGTGTTCAGCAGAGGTTTGTTGGTGATCACAATTAAAAGAGTAGGGTGGAACAAGTTTCTCTAGAACTCATCCTGTCTAGCTGGGAGATGAGAAACACCAGAAACCCAGAATGAGAGAAACAAATTCCTG
>NW_010309117.1:26622-32798 GCF_000700745.2 Antrostomus carolinensis
AGCTCTGCAGGACTGTCAGTCAGGCTCACTCCCTCTAAGCACATACGTGTGCCAATGGAATTATTAAGGTAAACAAAGAACATGAAGAAATAAAAGTAAATTTACTCTTTTCCAGTGGTAGTGAGCTTGGCAGTAAGTGAGGATTTTGATTACAGTATCTCTTGCAAATAAGTGCTGTCTACTCTTGCCTTCCTATTTGAGAGATTTATTGACTAGGCTCAGCCTCTCTGTGACAGTAAGGAACACGTGAGGAGTCAGGAGGGTCACTAACTCACTTGTCAATCATGGTCTTGAAATCCAGGATGCCCTCGATCAGCTTGGCAGCAAACCTGGAAAAATATCAAATGTAACAATTTGAGCTTCAAACACGGAACATCTGGGGCTGAGGAAGTAGCTGAGGAGGGCTAGCAGAGCTTCTCCTGCTCCTTAGAAACTTCAGCCTTTCTGCCAAGCCCCTGTTGTCCTGTCTCTGCTTTGCTGATACAGCCACTCTGGGCTGTGACTGAGATGGCTGGATCATCTCAATCACAGCCGTGTGGCAGCTGCTGACCGTGTGGCACTTCTTAATGCATCTTACTGCATAGCCAAGGAGCTCTGGGCAACTGAAAAGAAAGCAGGGCTCAGTCCAGATGCAGAAAACAGCCCTTTAACAGCAGAACTTTTTACTGACCTGATGTGATTTTGTCACATCCTAGTTCTGAGTCTTAGCATTAAAACAGCACTGAGAAAAGGGGATTTTTACCCTTCCCTGGGGCCACCTCTGAGTTTCAGCTGTATCTCCCTGCATCCAAGACTCACCACTGCTGTCTTAGTTCCTACCCCATGAATGTCCTGCTGCTAATGCAACACTTAAGAACATTCCTCTGGCATTGAGGGATCTGAAACAAATGCAGGCATGCTGACACTGAGGTGTTGTGTTTACCAGGATTAACTAAACACTGCCAGTGCCAGCTCCCAGCAGGGAGCGAGGTTGTGACAAACCACATCAAACTGCTTAGCCTGGGAGTAACAGGTTGGCCTACTCTGACCTGGGAGCTCCCACCCACGCATGGGAGGAAGGAGGCAGGAGGTCACTGTGACAAGAGGTCACAGTCAGCTGAGCTTCAAAGGCTTTAAAGTGATGAGAGCATTTGGCGTTTGCAGGCAGTGTCATCTAGATTTGCTCAGCCTGCCCATCCCTAGTAAAGATCAAAGGATGTAACTCCAAGAACCTAAAGGCTGTTAAACAAATAAGACATCCTGCAAAGTAGTTTTCTATGAAAATCTCACAGCCTTATTGCAAAATCTGAGGAAATGAAACAGCTGGGGAACAACAGCGAGAGAGTCTGTGTTCCCTTCCAGAGAGCAAACAGCCTGGGAGCAGCGTTAGGGCTGGAGGAGGAGACAAGGGAGAGGTTAGCTGACTTGTTTTCAGTCAGCAGTGTTGCCAGATTAAGGAATGGAGAGCTCCACTTTCTAAACTTGTCATCTGTTTCCTCAAGCTCTAGTCTCAAGCCACGCTGTCAGACTTCTTTCTGCAGCCACGAACTATACAAACACACATATAAATGGTGTTTTACATGGGAGCCCAGATCTTCATGCAGCTGCTTGATTCCACGGGTTGGGGCACTTGTAGTGCTCCAGATCTTATCTTCTATTGGGATAACTTAAGAGTAAATAATATGAGAAAGAGCTTCCAAAGATGTTCATCTAGTCTTGCACTGTCCCTGTAAGGCTCCCCCTCTCCACCCCTGCTCAGAGGTATCCCAGGTTGTGGAAGGGAGGATTTGTTCTCACCCTCACTGCTCCCCAGCTGGTACTTTTGATCTGCCAGAGCAGTGGTGACTGGTAACTGTGGCAAAGGTAACCCTGCATAAAGGTCAACGCTGAAGTTTTGCAGATGGATTGAACACACACGTAGTGGTGGTTAAAAATTAAAGGAAGCCCAACAAGGAGGAGAGGACAGGGCAGGGTTTGATTCCAAAGAAAAACTGGGAGTGGAAAGAGGCTGGTGACTGTTCAGTTTTCCAAACCATAAATCCCCAAGTGAAATGACACAACAGGGGACAGTCCCCTGCAGCAGGTTCCCCCACCCCTTTGAACTAGCAAACTCCAGAGGCATTTCTCATCTCCCTTACATGTCTGGGCTGCTTTTTATGCCTCCTTTAACTTCACACACAGCCTTAGTGCCTCTTAGATATATCCTCACAGTGCCTCCAGCCAGCAATGTGGCCATCTTGCAATGAAGATCTGTGCTAAAGCAAAGACCAAAACCCAGGTTTTTAGTCCCAGTTCAGCGCCTGAACCACTGGACTCTTCATTTTTACCTCTTCATGAAATATTTTGTCTGGTGCAACCAGAAATCTCCTTACAGCCTGGCAGCCTCTCCTTATGTGTACAGCCCTTTGGCACAGCACAGACAGCTATCAAACTTGGGGTCAGCCTGAACACCCTCCTCCTTGTCCAGCAGAGATAGCTCACCCCATCTGAAACCTAGGGGAGGGTAGAAAAGGACTTTACCTGAGCTGACCTTGTCGATCCAGAAAATCCTGCTTAGGTAAAACCACACCTGGGCTGGAGTGGACCACAACTGGCAGGCGATACTCCAGGTAAGCTGTCTTCAGCCACCAGTCGGAGAGCTGGGATGGAGAAAGGCAACATCAAGCACAGCATCTGCTGCTGTTTGACCCCAGCCCGGCTGAACGGTCTCAGCATCCTGCCCCCAGTTCTGTTTGGGTTTTATGCTTTGCACGTGGAAGGGTAGAGGGGGATTTGAGCAAGGCGGTGGGGGCTCCTGGAGCAGGGTTTGAGCAGAGGGTTTCCTTCATCTTCTTGGGGCAGCTGTGTGATGCCAACAGGTTAGAGGCTTCAGCAGCCACCGACAGGGCCAGCGACTCCCTGTTCTGCCATAAATCTCTCTGCTCACCCAAGAGCTGGTGAGGAGCTTGCACAGCTCAGGGAGGCAGGCAGCAGACTGGTCATGAAGGTGATGCCATAAAAACACAGGTGCCAGTGGATGCAACCAGGATGCTGGAGAGGCATGCATCAGACCTCCACCCTCCCTCCCCAGAGCCTGGGGCCAGGAGTCCTGACCTACCCAGTTCTCTGTTTTCTTGGCTCTTCTCTCCAGGCCTTTCTGCAGCCTCTCCCCGACTCCTCCCGGCTTGCGGAACTCAGCCACCAGCTCCTGCGTGTGGTTCAGCTCCTCCTCGCTGATGATGGGCTGCAGAGCCAGCAGGTAACGGTCCAGCGTCTGCTGGAGCGGTGGCACCGGGAGATGGGGCAGCGCCTCTTGATGCAGCTGGAATCTGCCTGGGATCTTGCCTAAAGCTGTTGGCTTCAACAGGCCGTAGGGCCTGGCCTGCAAAGCACAGAGCAAATGTCGAGACAAAACTTCCCCCCGATGTGCAACGAGGCAGCACATAACCTGCAGCTGGGGGTCTCCATCCCAACCCCTCTGAGGACACACAAGATGTCTCAGCATGGGAGCAGAGCACACAAAGTGCAAACACAAGGCGCTGATGATTGTATCTAGAGATGGTTGTAGGACACCCAGAAAAGCTGCAAAAGAGAAACTTGATCTCCTGAGATACTGATTCTCAGTTCATCAGAGGAAGTGCTGCCAGGATAACGATACATCTCCCACTCTCTGGGCACCTTCCAGCTGAGAGTCTCCATGTGTTTGACAAAGTCAGACTCTTCCATCCCACGGTAAGCGGGAAGAAAGTAAGTCAGGAAGGAAATATTCATCTTATGTACTGTCATAAACTGTTTCATTACTTCTTACAGCAGTGTTGTAAGGCCAGAAAGTCAAGCAGAACCCTTGTGTCAAATTAAACTACCCTCTGGGCTTTGAGGAGGCAGAATTTGGATAAGCAGGATTAAAATGCCTCTTCTCTGACTGGTCAGGGATGGTACATGACCAGTGATGGTCAGGGAAGGACTGGCTGTGATGGGTAGGCCTTGGGGCAATGCTCCTTTACATGGGTGAACCTCCCAGTTACTGGAGGACGCAGCTATATTAAGAGAACCTCTATCCAGTGGTACCAGTATGGCACTGGCCAAATCACAGGAGCCTTTGGAGAGGGAACAGGGAGAACTGGTCAGGAAATTGTGGCTGATGCCAACAAGCTCCTGGGATCTAACAGGGTCATACAGGAGTGAAAGCACCATGCTGTTTCCCTGGGTGGAGAAATGAAATGGAGCAAACCCAGTTGCTACCCAGGAAATGAACTTGTCATTTTTCCCCAAAAAGAATAACAACATCCTCTTGGGTGCCCAGAGATTGACACTCTTTGGCTTGAAGATGTTTAAATTGTACTCCAGAGGTTTTCAGTTCCCTCTGCTCCTCCCCCTCCGTTGGATCTACTGAATCAGACACTCTCCTACAGGACTCTGGACTTTGCATCTTCAGTACACTGAGGACGCAAAGCCAGTGACAACACACCCTTTGATTTCCAAGGCAATGAGAAAATTGCTTCCCCACCTCCTCCCAGCAGTTCAGCACAGAGAAGAAGAAAGACAGAACTAAATCTGCAAGGTGAGAAAGCCTCGGCGTGCTGCTAAGCCCCCAGAGATAATGCTCTATGCTCTTTGTAGGACCTGGCAAGAACTATGGGATCAAGGTTTGGAGAAGAACTGTTAAAAACAAGAGAAGGGGGAATTACTGAAGCATGAAAGAAAAGTGGGGCTGGGAAGAAATGAAGGGTGTTAATCATGGCAGTGTGGGCATACTGTACCTTCTCTGCTTGCTTCTGCCTCCTATCCATGGCTGGTAGGACAGAAAAGATCGTAAACCTCTCCCTCGGCCTGTCTCGGTTTCTTCTTCCACCTGACAATGTGCTGCCCGAGCCGGGCGTCACCTCATTAGCCAACTGCCACATGACTGCTCTGATCAGAGGGCTCAAGGCCAGACACGGGCCAGGGAGAGGACAGGGGTGATCAGACCATCAGGTTGAGTCAACTGCCACGAAAGTGCGTTTCTGGGAGGACGTCCTGTGGCCACTGACCATCAGCCCTGCATTGCCCGGTCAGTGCTTGCTGATTGATGCCCTGTGGGCAGAGTCCCTCTCTGATCATTAGCCCTGGGCCTCCTGCTGTGACAGAGGTGAGGGTGCTGGGGACATCGTTCCCTCAGACTTTGCCTGGACCGTGAAACTACAGCGGCCATTGTGAGAGAAGCCTGAACATCTCTGGGCAGGACAGACCCCAGTTTATGTCCTGGAAGCAGATGACACTGTAGGTTGCCACCGCAAGGGACAAGCTGCATGGAGCTCTTCTGTGGGCGATGGGCAAGTTAGTCCCTGGAGAGCTCTCCAGCAGGAACTGGACAGAGATCCTGCATCCCTGCAGGTGGGAGATGGGAGCACCTTCAGTTTGGGGCTAAAGGTGGTGTTTGAACTGCCCTCACTGCCCATGTGTGTGGTCATTAGTGCGAGCTGAGACTGTGGGGAAGTTTGGGTTGTCAACCCTTAAAAAAACCCCAAAGTATCTCCAAAGCAGGGCCAGGACAGAACTGTGCAGTTGCAAGGACTATCACCTCCTCCTCTCTGTCTCTCTAATCAATGGAGGGGCTGACAAGCAGAGTCCTACACAGCTGAGATCAAGGATGATGATTCCAAACAGTTTCAGATTTTCCCTGGGGTAACAGTGAAAAATCTCAAACTAAATTAACTGAAAACACTGGATGTGAAAACACAGACTGCACTTGTATCTTAGCACAATTATGTCCTCTGCTTGTTTGGTCTGAGGTCAAACTGAAGCGTTTGGTGGGAGGAGGAACAGCGATGGTGGCTGAACAGAGGAGGCAGCTGGCAGCAATCAGAGCAAACCCTCCACCTTTCCCCACAGGCAGCAGGGAAAGCGAACACCAGCGGAGCGCGGGGCGTGCAGACCCGTCCGGCTCGCGGGCTGGCACTGCTCCCCAGCTACGTTCCAACGCAGCAGATGACCTTTTCCAGAGCCTGCAAAGCTGGTGGGAAATCCACCTGCAGCCTTAGGGGCAGGAGGAATTTCAGAGCAGTGTCTGATTCCCAGCACACACAGTGTCCGATGACAGAGGCTTGTCTTTATTTTTCAATTAGAAGCTGGAGACCCCCCTTGAGCCCAGAGACCCCCAGCCCTGCCTGGCCTCTCGGAAAGTGTCTCCGGGAGCAAATCCATCATGGAGCTGCTGTCACCCCTCTCTGCCTCCTCCT
>NW_010309118.1:0-1120 GCF_000700745.2 Antrostomus carolinensis
CCCCGCCGCCGCTCGGGATCCCGCCAAGAGGCTGGGGGGCTGCAGGTAAAGCCCAGCAGCGATTGCAATGAATCCTTCTCCCAACGAGCCCCCGGGGAGGGACGGCGCTGCTCTGCCCCACAGCCCGGCTGGTCCCCTCCTCCCCGTCCCCTTCACCGAAAAGTGTCCCGCTCTCCGACCCCGGCAGCCCCGGGGGGACAGCCGAAAGCAGAGACACAGCAGCTCCAGGGGTCCTTGCAAAGAGGTGGCCAAGGAAGCGACTGGTAAACTCCTGCTGCTTCCAGTTTGGATAAGAAGGAGGATGGGGACTTGGTAGAGAGATACTTATGAGAGGGGGTCAGTCAGGAGCTCCCACAGCTGGGGTTCTGCCAACAGGAGCCCCTAATGCCTTCGTGCAACCACACAGAGGGCAAAGCCAGGCACCTCGTCCTCTCCTTTCTCTTCCAGCTCCCCCCTCCCTCCCAAACACACCCATACTGCATTTGAAACACACCAGGCAAAACAAACAACAGTCATGTCCCCGTGATGGGGTGGTCTCCCACCCCAGAATGTGATTTCCAGAGATGAAGTGAAGCACAGCTGGCTCCTTGCTGCTGCAGCTCTCAAAATGTTTAACATCCCAACGTTAAACCCTTTACCCAAAGAGGTGGAAGTCTCAGAACTAAATTAAACTCCGCTCACAAGCCTTCAACCACTCCAGCAAGGAAGGAAGGGCCCTGCTGGGGCAGGAACCACTGTGCTTTGCAAGGCACAAAACCCCAAAAGCTACAAAAGACAGAGACCTGATTCCCCGCACACACAAAGGACACGCTGAATTACAGATGTGTTAGAGCCACCCCCTTACATGAACATCCACAGAATCCAACCAAAAGGACAAAAGCTGAGAGCACCTCCTACAAGTAAACAACCCAGGGTAGTAATTAAATAGACCTCAGGGATAAACTTATCATTTGTACACCCTTTAAACGAAAGCTTTTACCTTTTCACTCCAAAAGCCGTGTTTTTATCACTATGAAGAAACACGCAGCTGTTAGTAGAGGCCTACAAAGTCCAGGCATTTCCTTCCTACAGCTTTTTTCATTGTGTTTTGAAGGATTCAGTATTTGAGAGCAGTGACCCA
>NW_010309118.1:1140-4477 GCF_000700745.2 Antrostomus carolinensis
TGAACAGGAACCAAAGGAAGGGCACGAGCAGTACCTGGGCTGAGGACCTGCACCTGGAGCAGGACTGGGCACAGGTGCAGCCATCCCCACCAACACTGTTACACCAAAAAAAAAACCCTAATGGGGTTTCTACCAGTAACATTTAGCGAGCGTACTTGATGTGGTGCTGTTATGAGAGTAGTGTGTTAGGTGTTACTGCTCATATCCTAGGGAGGCTGCTGTATCAGACTCCTGTTCTTGGTCTTGTAGCAAATTCCTCCTGTGTGCACAGCTCCAGGTGAGGAGGTGCTGAGCTTGCCCGTGCTGGGAAATGTGCTCGGACCAGTGCAGCCTCTAGTGGAAACCTGATGATCGTATCTAAAGAGTTGCCCTTGTTGCACCCATGGGTGAGGCCGACGTAGCTTCCCCGTGTCTGAATTCGAGGCATGCATGAACCTCCTGCATTACCATAACCCAAATAACGCAGGTATCTCCTGTGTTTGTGAAACCATGACGTGACTCACCGTGTCCTTCCTCGGCCCGGAGCTGGGAGAGCTGTGCCCGAGTTTTCTCTGCGATACTCATGCGTACAGACCTTCCTGGGTATGGCTGTTCCTGCTGTAAAAGGAAGGGGAAAAAAAACACCATCAAGACAAAGAAATGTTCTGCAGTCTTTCTAGATCTCAGCCAGCATCATTCCTCGCATTCCTAGAGTTGAGCAGGAAGAAGCAGACCCCTCACTCCTGGAAGTTTCATAATTGCTGCTAACAAACCAGTACTGTGCAAAGGAAATGGCCAGTCCCTCATTCCAGAGACCCTGCCAGAACTGCTCCCATTTTTCCAAAACTGTTTTGCATTATTTTGCAGGTCTGGCACATCAGTGCTTTAAAAACCTTGTGTGTCAGCTGCAGGGCAAGGTGACAGATGGCACAGCATGAGAAAACACACGAGCAGACACAAAACTTGGGTTAACTTATGTCCTGGTTACAAGCAAGCACAGGTACACAGCTCCCTAAAGGCAACAGCTTCTTGTACAACAATAGGAAGCCACAAGACTCAGCTGTGGGCTTATTTTTTTTCTAATGTTGAAGTCACTCTTGATCGTGTCTCCATTTAGTGATTAACCCTACTTACAACTTACTCCAATTGCACTCGAAGAATCAAGAGACCTGCTGTGTCCAGAACTTCCTGAGAGGGCTTTTTCAGCCCTTCCTGCCCACAACCAAAAGCGACCAATTTGCAGACAGGTAAATAAGAGTCTCTTTCAACCTCATAGCATGAAGCAGGCAGTGAAGCAGCTCCAGGTAGCAGGGCTGCACTCCTCGCCTGCATGCAGCATTGTACCCTCCTAATCCCAAAATGGGATTTGCAGCTCAGGCTGGGAACGTGCAGCCTTTGCTGGGTCTCTGAACCAGCACGAGCTGTCTCTTTCAGAAGACTTTTGCCTGTGTCTACTTCAGCAGTCACTTGGTGTTACCTGAGTGTGCCTCACAACTTCAGGAAAAAAAAGTTTATGGGGTGAGAGCTGATATTTCTCAGGAGAAAAAAAATCTCTATTATTTTAGTCAAAGCTAAGCTTACAGTAAGCAAGATAATACCTGCAAGGGTGTTTAAATTAAAATATCATGGAAACCCTCCTGCTTACACCTTAGTCCATTAAACCAAAACAAGACTTTCATAGTAGTGTTGTCATTTGCCACGAGGATTTTTTATCTTCACAATCTACCCTCCTCTCTTATTTGTGATCACAATTACATCATTATGCTACATCCATTTCATCTCAACTGCTGCCGCTGAGAGCGTGCTGCTGTCAAACACAGAGTTGTGACTGCGATTCAGGGCTCATCAGAAGAGGGAGAAACGTCTTTATACCTTGAAGAACTGTACCAAAAGCATGTGCAATATGATAAAATATTAACATGAGCCTTACCCTCTTCCCAGCACCTGCACCCTCCTCAGATGAACACCACTCTCCTACAAGGAAAAACCAAAAAATCCTCCACAGGGAAAACCGAAAGCAAGACGTGGCAGAGCACTTAGCGCACTTTCTCTTGCTGTGCCACCCAAATCTTGGCATGCCAAAGACTTTTCTGATTACATTGCCTAAACTGTAACTTCTAACCTAGAAACTTCACAGTTTCTTTTAGGGCTGCTCCCACCATGCCAGAGGTTACAGTTTAGCAGTCCTGCATGCAGCCCCACGGGGCGATTTCTCCTGCTCACCAGCAGGATAATGTACTGCAGCAGAAACTAAGGGCTCAGAGTCAGCAATCCAAGAGCACAGACCTGTGTAGGTTGCTCACTCAAGAGCAACACTGCTGCACGCACCCACTCGGGCATCTGTCTGCAGGGTCTGAACCTTAAAAGTTATCCACAGGTTTTGTGTTACCGACACAGAAACCACAAGCCTGTACACAGCAGCTATTGCCATCTCTGCCCGGGGTTTGCAAAGGTTGTGTACACTTCTGGGCTTGCAGTGGGCTGGAGGATATTCCAGCTGCCTAGATGACAAGCTGCTAAAAATATTTATGGATACTTGGGAGGTGACAGTAGAGATGATTTATGAATCGTGACTTAGGGCCTGATCCAGAGCTCAGTGAGCCTACGTTGAGCTCAGTCCTCCCCTGCCTCTGTTGCCTGACCGTAAGACAGAAAAACCAGCACGGCCTCTCTCCCACACTTCCCACCCACTATGCACTCCCCAAACTCCTCGGGGCAGTGGCTGTCCTCTGCTTTTGTATCCAGGGCACGCTGCCCACTGGGGCACTGATCCTACCGCTCCCTCTCGGCTGCACTGTAACGTACACACTCGTGGTGACGGCGTTAGCGATACAGAGCAACACTAGATCCCCTCTCCAGTACAAGTGTCCCACCTAACTCAGCCACACAGCTCGTACAGAGATGGTATGAGATATAATTTGACTTCAGGCACTCTTGGCATTTCTTTGTGGTTGTTGTACTTGGGTACAATCCCACACACTTGTAATAACAGCTGCCCTCGAACCACATCACATTCACGGATCTTTATTGCTAGGTTTTGTGAATCGTAGAATCACAGAGAGGTTCAGGTTGGAAGGCACCTCTGGAGATCATCTGGTTCAGCACCTGCTCAGGTGGGATCACACAGAGCAGGATTGTCCCCAGTGGAGCCGTGCATGTCCCTGAGGATGGACACCACAACCTCTCTGGGCAACCTGGTGCAGTATTTGACTACCCTCACCGTTTTTCCTTACACACAAACAGAATGTCTTGCATTTCAATTTGCACCCATCGCCTCCTGTCCGTTCCCTGACAAAACAACCGAGGCAGTGCTCTTCCTCCTCACCGCGTGCCAGCAAATGAGCCTCGCACTTCTCGG
>NW_010309118.1:4599-4819 GCF_000700745.2 Antrostomus carolinensis
GCCCGCCTGCCAGGGAGGAGGAGGAAGAGGAGGAGGAGGAGGCGGAGAGGCCCGGCACGGCAGGAGGCGGGTTTCCCCGCCGCGGCAGCACCGCGCACCTGGGTGCAGCACCGAGCACCGGTCCGGAGTACCGAGAGGCGGCGAGCCCGGAGCATGGCGCGGGAGCTGAGCCAGGAGGCCGTGCTGGATTTCCTCTGGGCAGCCGGGGGCCGAGCCCCCA
>NW_010309119.1:0-6075 GCF_000700745.2 Antrostomus carolinensis
CAGATAATGATCCCAGAGGAGCAACAATCCCCCCAAAAAACCCCAAATCACAAGCCTGTAAGAGCCAAGAGCCAGAGAGAGAGCAAAGCCCCACAGGAGAGAGCCCCTCGTTAATACACTGACCATGACATTGTATGATGTGGAATATCCCATTGGCAGAGCTAAATGCCAGTCTAGCTTATTAATTTCAATATTCCTCACTCCCCTCCCAGACCCTGCACCTGCAGACCAGCAAAACACAAAGTCCTCTGACTTCCAGTGACAATTGAAAACATGGGTGTGTTATCAACGTTCTTCTCGTAACAAATCCCCGCTGGAACCAAAACACAGTGCTATTCACAGAATCACAGAATTGTCTCTATTGGAAAAGCCCTTTAAGATCATGGAGTCCAATCATGAACCCAACACTGACAAGTCCCCGACTAACCCATGTCCCTCAGCACTATGTTTACACAACTTTTCAATCCCTCCAGGGATGGGGACTCCACCACTGCCCTGGGCAACCCCTTCCAATGCCTCAGAACCCTTTCAGCAAAGAAATTCTTCCTCACATCCCATCTCAACTGCCCTTGGTGCAACTTGAGGCCATTTCCTCTGGTCCTGTCACTTGTTCCTTGGTTGAACAGACCCACCCCCACCTCTCTCCACCCTCCTTTCAGGGAGTTGGACAGAGCCAGAAGGTCTCCCCTCAGCCTCCTTTTCTCCAGGCTCAACAACCCCAGTTCCCTCAGCTGGGAACTCATCACACTTGTGCTCCAGACCCTTCCCCAGCTCTGTTGCCCTTCTCTGGACACACTCCAGCACCTCCATGTCCTTCTTGCAGTGCGGGGAAGCAGCCACATGTGAGGGCTTTGCTGCTGTGAAATGATGTGCTGGAAAAAAAGAAGGGAGAAGGCAAGTTTCACAGCAAAAATGGGAATGTGTGCTCCAGGGGGACCCTGCATTCCATTGCTATTTCAGAGCGGGACAGCAGCAGAATTTGTTTTAGCTCAGGTAGTTTATGGTTTAGCTCAGAAAGACTCTGATGCAGGGTTGCTGGCGTGAATTGCCCTGGCCGTGCTTTGCTTCATCTTCTTGGACAGAGAACCACCAAGCCTGGCAAGAGCTGATGGCTGTGTGGGGTGGTTAATCCTTCTGTGCCAGCTCCACTCATTTATTAAGCAGCATATGAGAATAGTGACATCTTGCTATTGTTGGTCTCTTACTTTGACTATTCTTTTTCCATTAGAGAGTGGTTTCTGTGAAAAATATATTTTCTGGGCCAATTTAAAAAGAAAAAAAAATGCACATCAGTAAAGGCAGACAAGAGTTGCTGGAGTACGTGCTAGGCATCCATCCCAGGACAGTTTCATGGTGAAAATGAGTCTATTGGCTTGCTAATTCTCTCACAGCCGTGGTTCCCTTTCTTGGTTCTGTGCCACGTACCAAAGCTTATCTCCTTTCCTCTTGGCACATAAAAAAGCTGCCTGTCAATGGGAAGCAGAGGCAGGCAGAACAATTCCCAAGAAATACTGTCACCCTGTCCCCTCAAAATCTGTACTGGTGCAATCCCCCAGGTAATACAGATCAGAGTGATCCTGCTCTCCATAGTTCGGAGAGAGAAGGGGTTCGGAGAGAGAGGAAAAGGCTGTACCAGCTCCTTTCTCCCCACTTGGCCACCAGCTCTGGCCCATACACTATACACCATAGGTCTCACACAGTGCTGCCATATGTCCCCCTCAGTGCACGAATATGCTTCTCCATTCCACACTTTCCCCCCCAGATTTGTTCCAACCTCTGTTTCTTGTGCCTCTCTCTGCCTGTGGAGCACTAAGGATAACCCTTGGTCCCATTTTGCTTAAAGCTTGACTTGAGAACTTGAAAAGAGTTAGGGTAGGAATGTTTTACAGGCTGTTAGAATTGAAGAAAGACCTTATTAAAGAAATACATGCCCCGGGAAGAGGTCTCCTTAAATAACTGCCTTGCACAAAAGCAAGCACAGTTAGCCAACTGAAAATGCCCTCCGCCTCCAGCCCTGCAGCTAAATCGCTCAAGTTTTTCCAGTTACATACTGCAGAGTTTAAAGCCAGATTCTCATGCTGTGTACTGTGTTTACCTCTATAAATGTGCATAATAATTCTAGGATTTCCTTTTTTTTTTTCCCCTGAATACAACACAAAAATGCTGAAAAGCAGGAAGGTGTTTTATAAATCCGTGCTTATCTGAGAATGAGTGGCTGGAGGTTTACAGTTCCATGCAGAATATACATATGCTATGTTTAGGAGGAGATGCACATTTATTCTGGAGTTTTTAAAGGTAAAAATGTCCACCTAAATAACACTGTGTGAGAAAGAACCAGAACACTATCCATGGGAAAATGGAGGTAATTGTTATTATTTAAAATCTAACTATTTAATGGGTTTGGGTTGTTATTCCCCACCCCTCTGTCATCTATTTCACAGAGGTCAGAGGTGAAAATTCTCTTGCAAACAGCTGAAATGATTATGTGATGTGCCCAGAGTGCTCTAGTTTTGATCAACCTGAAACACTTTCGGTTTTGCATAAATTCATCTCAGAAAATTCCAATTCAGCAATGCATTAGTGGCTGTTTTCCTGAAGACAAAAAAACAAGCAATCCTCCCCAAATCCATCTATGTGTCTGAAAGGTATGTACATGGCAGAGACGCTGTTGGCTGTGAGCAGTTTCCAGAAGGCTGTGGTCAAACAGACCCATACAGACAGACCTCTTGGTCAGGGGGTTAAGAAAGGGGCTTCCCTTCTTTACTGGCCTTTTATTCTTTGTTATTGGACTTTTATTCTTTATTGGCCTGATAGTTTCTACATTCTATGTCCACAATGTCCAGCCTGGCAGGTGATTTACTTCCCCAGATTGGTCCTCTTTTAAGATGAAAGCTTGACATTTAAGAAGTTGTAGGAAATCTTACCTCCCAGCTTCCTGAGATGAGCGCCGGGGCTTGGAGCAAGCTCATCGCTTTGTTCTGTACAAAGGAGGAAGGTGTTAGGCAGTGTGACTTGATCTTAAAGGTCCTTTCCAATCTAGGTGATTCTGTGAATCAGTGGGCAGGCTGCTATTCTAAATGAGAAACTAATGCTGTTGTGCTCTTATTTCTGGTTTTGAAAGTTAGTGACGCTGCTTATAATGTATTTTGGCTCTCAACCAATGCCCCTGGAAACCACCAAAAAGTCTCTCATTCACTTCAGTCACAGTTTGATCAGGCCTTGAACCCACAAAGATGCCATTGTTGAGTTTTGCTGCCACTGGGGACTTTGGCACGATGCTCCCCTCCCGCCCTCAGATACATATATCTACAAAGTCCTTGCCAGTATCATAGAATCATAGAATGGTTTGGGTTGGAAGGGACCTTAAAGATCATCCAGTTCCAACCCCCCTGCCATCAGCAGGGACACCTTCCACTAGACCAGGTTGCTCAAAGCTTCATCCAGCCTGGCCTTAAACACTTCCAGGGAGGGGGCATCTACAACTTCCTTGGGCAACCTGTTCCAGTGTCTGACCACCCTCACAGTGAAGAACTCCTTCCTAATATTTAATCTAAACCTCCCCTCTTTCAGTTTAAACCCATTTCCCCTTGTTTTGTAGTGATTTACACAGTGACAGAAAGAGGTTACCTTTTCCTGAAAGTGGAGAGGCTTTGAGGCTGGATTCCTGGAGATCCACTGTGGCTGTTCTTGTAAATGCTCTTCCTCTGTTCTGTTAGTAAATACAAAGAAATTTATGAGATTGGGTTCCCTTAAAGACTGGAGTTTATACTGGCTCGTTGGGTTAACAATTGTCAAATCAGAAAACGTCTTCTAAAAAGCGCACTTAATATTTATCAAATTGCACTGGTCAGGAATTACATTTTAGGAACTGGAAATCTGATTAGTCTCCTAATGTATTTAATTAAATTTATTAGCTCTGCAACAGTAATTTAAGAACACAGAAGACAAGCCTGTGTACACAGTGCTGCATGACGCATATTAGTAGTGAAAGGCACCTCAGGCTCCCGGGCTTTGGACTCTGTCTGAAGTTAGGCAATGTAGAGCTTATGGAATTGCAGGTTTTGCAGCAGGATTATTGATCATTTAAAATAATCTACAACAAAAGAATAAAGCCCGGATGGTTGTTAAGCTGCTTTGTTGGTTGATTGGCTTTAAAGGAGCTGTAAGACTTTGATGCTTTATCTCCTTGCTGTAAAGGCTGACTTAAGAAACGCAACAAATGAAAGCGTAGATTGTTAAAACTGGCTTTTATGGTATATTATGTATCTTTCTGCTGTCTGTTTTTAATACATCTTGGATCCAGGATTAATGTTAAACTAAGAAATAGTTTCCAACTGTGTCCAGTCAGGGGAGGGATAAAGGTATTTTATCAAGCAGGGATGGTTTGAGAACAGGTATCCAGGATTAATGTTAACAAACTAAGAAATAGTTTCCAACTGTGCCCAGTCAGGGGAGGGATAAAGACATTTTATCAAGCAGGGATGGTTTGAGAACAGGAGTGCTCTCTGAAAAAAACCCGAATTTTAAAATATTGCTATTCCTTGATTGTAACAATTCTCAAAAATAAAATAATAATAAAAAAGAGGCAGGTGTATGACTAAACAGCCAACTGTGAAAGCTTAAATAGCAGATTTTATTTTTTTTTTCTTCAGTGTTACTCTTCAGGGCAGGGAAATGAAGTTTCCTTAGTCCAAAACAGAAATAATGACCTGACAGCTCAGAGACAGGACCTAAGCTTGGGTGGAAAGGATCTTTGGGTCTTGAGTGACTGTGGCTTTGTGTGCTAAGCTCAGCTTAATCAGTATGTGTCTGGTATGCCTACGGGGTGAGATCCCACAGGAGCATAAACATCTACCATGAAGAGGCTTCGGATAGAGACTGAATGCCAGAGAGAATCATCAGATGGTTTGGGTTGGAAGGGACCTTAAAGACCATCTAGTTCCAACCATCTTGCCATAAATGAAATATCTCTTTCTCAGGGCCTTTGAGCTAGCACTGAGGTAGCTCAGCATTGTCTGAGGTAGCACAGACATTATCTAAAACTGCCTTTTCAGTGCTGAGGATCATGCTTTAGGATTTGGTTGTCTGTGTCCCATATTATGTGTTTAAGAACTTGAGAGGATCTGTGCTGAATGTAACTGCGTACAGAGCATCCCAAGTTTCATGACTTTCTGAGGCTGCAGATGTGAAGAGAGTGTTGTGTGTGACAGGGCAAGATTGAAACAATCCATGGCTTGAAAAATAACTGGCTGCTTTCCTCTATAGAGGACTGGGGTATACATGGATTTATGTCATCCTGCTAAAGGAGAATACACCTCTGTTGGCACATGCTGCCTTTCCTTCCTTTTTATCTGTTCCTTGCTCCTGAAAAGAGAAACCATGAAGTGAGCTACAGCCACTCCTGCCCCTAAATTGGTTACTGATTAACCATACAGATGAGGAAAAAAATAATCCTTGTGAGTCAGGAATTCTTTGCCTAGAAAATGAACATATACACAGTGAGTATAAACTGCATTCAGATAAAATAATTCAATTTTTGAATGATTCTCAGACACTCATTCCTGATGTTGCATCCATTACAATGAACAGATACAAAAGGAATATCCTTTACAAAGTATTTCCATTTCTCTGCAGTGATACTCACTCGAATCTCAGGAGCAACATAGCTGTGTTAGCTGTAACTGTGCTTCTTTTAATTAGTGTGCTCATGTCAGATCGGTTTTCCTCTTGGATATTTTTGTCCTTGTGAGGAATAAAGTTTAGCTCATGCTCAGTAGAATATTCTTACTGCACCTGTACTCTCTGAAACTTCCTAAAATGGGAAACAGTTATCAAATGTGCCATTTTAAACAGGCACAGTGGGATCCTACAGCGTCCTGTGGCCAATGTTAGCCGTGTGGCCCCAGCAGAGCTTCCTTGCCCAGAGATCTATCATACAACAACTAGCCTGTATCTATAAAATGCAGAGCCTTTGTGAAGCAGGATCTGCAATGTTATATCCCAGAGTAAAGGTTTTCTTTTCCATATCAGAGCCATGGAAATCACATATTTTCTCTTGGTGACTTAAAAAAAAAA
>NW_010309120.1:0-3236 GCF_000700745.2 Antrostomus carolinensis
AGAATTTGCCTCAAACTCCTCCATTTGTAAAGAAAATGCACAATCCGTCTTTCACTGCGAGTTACTTTAAGAAAGGGGCTGGGAAGGGATGGAGGAGAGAAGAGGAAAGCTGATCAATGCCATGTGTCGACGAAACAGAAAAGGCAACAGCAATGCCTCGGGGTTTGCTTCCCCCTCACCCCTGGCTGCTCACCAGCTTGCATTTTCCGCTCAGCCGTACCTCAAAAGCTGAATCACTCGCCATTGTCTCGGCACCTCCTTCGCCCTTCGCTTCAGCAGGGTTCAATTATTCACGGCTTCAAAGGCTGAAACAGCCGTACCGAGGAGCCCGTCGCGGGTCAGCCCAGCCGCGGTGCTCTCGGCACCGCTCCTGCCCCCGCACCCCCCCTGCTCTCCGCCCCGAGGGGGCTCAGGAGGGTCCCCACGGACTGATAGCTTCCAACCGAGCCGAGCCGCGCTGCCTGCCCGCTCGGAGAAGAGGTTGTACTCTCACATACGCGGATGCGCGGAGCGCTGGGAGGGCGCGGAAGAGGGAGAGCAGGTCACCCGGCATTTCTCAGGGGACTCGGCGAGGGAAAAGGAGTCCAGGACAAGACCCCGCTCCCCTCCCGGCACCTCTGCCTCGGGAACCGGGGCCTGCTTTAGGCCTCCGGTATAGAGGGGAGGGAGCCTGGGGCCCTCCCCTGGGCTCATCCGGCCGGGAAGGAGCGGGTCAGACCTGCGGGGGCAGCCTGTGTTCCCCGCTCGGAGACGGGGCTGTTCTGAAGCTGTCTCTGTGTCTAAAGCTCTCAGCTGGTCCGGAGGAATGAAATTATCAGGAGCCCCGCTCCAAACCTTTTTCAAAGGCTGCTCCGGGTCCTTTTTTACTTTTTAAGACCTCTTTAAGGGCTCTACACACTCTTCAGAGCACTTGTTTGAGCATGATTTATATCTCTTTCCAGAAGCTGATGGACAACCAATGTATTTTCTCGTAGAAAAAAAAAAAAAAAAATCTCCCTTCTAAGTCTTTCTCATCCTATGTCCACCCGTTCCTTCTTTCTCCACGTCCCCGATATTAGCAACCTGTCGACAACACATAAGGCAAAGAAGACCTTTGTCGATTATAGGCATCTCTGCCCCCTGTGGCCGCAGCCATTGAGGACAGTGGAAATGCTAAAAACTTCTGCCAGGCTTCAGACAGCTGCCCTGCCCCACAGGTTCAGCGAGGTGAGGTGGGATGATGTCTGTCCCCCTCCCTGCCCCCGGCTCCCCAGCCAGCCCACACTTCAGATCAGAGAAAGATACTCAGGGTGCACTTTGGTCAAATCAAGATCGTGTCAACCCAGAAAGTGACTTAAGTAGCTGTTACCTGCTCCTGCCGAGGTGAGTCCTCTTCGGTAGGTCACCCAAAGCCCACCGGGTCCGGCAAGTTGAAAGGGGAGAAAGTGGCAGAACAGCTGGACTCCCGCATGGTATTATTTTAAGGATCACCACCAAGGTCTCTGTTTTCCATAGCTGCCAATGGTCACCATCACCCAAGGTTTCTCTCAAGGAAAGGAGGAAGGAAATTTTCTTTACAAGCTGCTCTCCAGCCAGTCATTTGACACCCACCGATGACACCGAAGAACACCCTGCTGAAGACGTTAAACGCCTCGTAATTTCCTTTCTTCTCTTTCCCCCGGCGGCTTCGGCACAACGCCACTGAGCGATCTTATCGCCGTGCGATCGTCATTCACCGGTGACAACCAGAGATGCGGAGTTCCTAAGTGAGGGTGACAGATTTCAAACGCGGGGCTGAAAAGTACTCAGCCTCAGACATTCTTCCTCAAACTTTGCCTAGCAAGCAAGTCAGCGGCTTAACCCTTTGCAGCCTTTTCCTTCCCTTGCCCGGGCAATGAGACCTCAGCCCGTGGGGGAGCGCTTATTGGAGAGGAAAGGCAGCGCACACGGCTGCTTGGCTGGGGACTTTTTATTACGTGTCATCTTCTATTCTTGGTTATTTTCAGTTGAAACAAATCAGAACCGCCAACTCTAGGGAGCAGTTGGAAAGCTGAATACTTCTCTGTGGTTAGGGGCTGGAAAAATCCTCTCGGCAAAGCAGATCTCTTTGGGACTCACCTGTGGTCCCTACTTTGTCACCGAGTCTGGTATGAAAACTGTATACTCATAACATGAATCGCTCTCACACGTGCATATACAGAGCTTCTGCACTTTCCTCAGCGTCGTATGGCTAAAAAGTAGAGATCCGAAAGTGCTGTTTCACTCAGACCTCCGGCTTCATCTCGTTTACAGGTTATTAATAACAGAGAAAGGAGCAAGCGAGAAAAAAAGAGTATTTCCATGGAAAAAGAAAAGAAAAGAGAAAAGGAAAGAGCCTTTTTCGCACTTTGTAATCATAGGAAATATTTACCACCAGTAAACTCCAGCATGTCAGAGTAAGTTTCCTCCGAAGCAGAAGAGAGCCTTAAAAATGAGAGAAAAAAGCATGTGCAATTCAAAGATGAAATGAAGTGCGTGAAAGCTTTCCAAACTCAGTACCACCAGCTCGGAGCCTGATGTCAAGACAACGCTGTAGCACTGTAACACGAAGATGTAGAGAAGGAAACAAGGAGATTAGCAAACTCCATTGGCTCTTTAATATCAATTTATATACATATATATATACATATATATGAAATTATGACGTTTCTGTCACCCTTCTCTGTCACCCCCCACTACAAAAAAAAAAAAAAAAAAACCAAAAAAAAAAGGGGGGGACCTCTAACTGCAGCGGAATGACACTGAGAGTTTGGACGTGGAAGGGCTGCTGGGAGCTCCTTCCAGCATTCACGCAGTAAGAAGGACACGGAGGCAGGGTCGGTGCGTGAGAAGGGGAATCTGAGTGCTCTCTTCATTAAACGTATAAGGTAAGGCTGGACAAGGAAGGAGAAGAATCCTACAGTAAGCTAACCCACCCACTTTTCTAAGTTTCGAATTTAAACACAACACCCAAATAAACCTCCTTTGAAGAACAGCGCCCAGCCCCTCTCCCCCCAAAAAAGCAGACCATCTAGGCATTGCATATATCCTTGTCCTATTTATAACAGCGGGGCACACAAGTGGAGAGCGTGATTCGACCTGACCGACGGAGGTTTCCCAGGCAGGAGCGGCGTTGCCGCGGGTGCGCAGCGGAAGCTCCACGGGTGCGGAGCGGGCCCGGCGCGGTGCCTCCTGCAGGTCCCGCGGCGCGACCAAGGTGGCAGCAGAGCACAGCGGGA
>NW_010309121.1:0-675 GCF_000700745.2 Antrostomus carolinensis
ACCCTCCTGTGATCCTCGTGCATCCTCGTGCGACCCTTGTGAATCCTCGTGCCACCCTTGTGCGTTGCAGTGTGACCTTCATGCACACTCATGTGAACCTCGTGCACTCTCAGGCACCATTGTGTGACCCTCGTGCAACCCTTGTGAATCCTTGTGCAAGACCATATGAGTGTGGCACACCCTTCTGTGATCCTCGTGCATCCTCATGTGACCCTTGTGCAACCCTGGTGCGTTGCGGTGTGACCCTCGTGCATCCTCATGCGACGCTCGTGCAACACTCACACCCTCATGCACTCTTGTGCATCCTTGTGTGACCATCGTGCATCCTCGTGCGACCCTCGTGCATCCTCGTGCCACCCTTGTGAGTCCTTGTGCAAGAGCATGTGAGCGTCCCACACCCTCCTGTGATCCTCGTGCATCCTCGTGCGACCCTTGTGAATCCTCGTGCCACCCTTGTGCGTTGCAGTGTGACCTTCATGCACACTCATGTGAACCTCGTGCACTCTCAGGCACCATTGTGTGACCCTCGTGCAACCCTTGTGAATCCTCTTGTGCATCATTGTGAAACCCCCGTGCATCCTCGTGCGACCCTCGTGCGCCCCCATCCGCACGTGCGCGTGTGCACGAGGCTTTGCACAAGTGGGCGGGCGCGTGCACGTGGGGTGCGCACGGTGA
>NW_010309122.1:0-5348 GCF_000700745.2 Antrostomus carolinensis
CTGACCTGCCCTGACCGGGGGATGCCGGGGGCGAGCTGCTCCGCGATCCGCAGCCCGACGCTGGCTCACAGGTCTGCAGCCCGGCGTCCGCCCCGCTCCCGCAGCCGCCCCGCTCCCGCCCCGTCACCCTGCTCTCACGGCACCTCCGGCACCGGCTCTCGGGCCCCTGCCAGCGCCGGTAGCGGTTTTTCCCGTGGATTTCTGTCACTGAGTGATTTTCACTGGTGTGTTTCACCTCTTCCCCCACCTCTTTTCTACCCGGAAAAAAACTTAGCGAATACCACGTAATAGTTGCTTAAATAAATACTACTCAATAATAATCACACATGACACTCAACAGCAGGCGACAGTTGTGCGTTGTTGTCCCGACTGCTCCGGTCAGCGCTAGTGCTGTCGCAGGTGGGCACAACACACGGGGAGTTTGTGGGGTCCACGATGAAATGCCTGGTAGTGGCAGGGGGGGGGCATGGTAAAAATTGTAACCTTCACCTTCGCTCTCGTCGCCTACAGCTGCACTGTGGAGAGCACCTGGAGAGTCATAGAATCAACCTCCTGGTTGGAAAAGACCTCTGAGATCATCGAGTCCAACCATACCTGTCCACTACTAAACAGAAGGATGAGAGAAGGATGTTTGGGGATCCCATCACACAGAAGAGTTCCCCCTCTGCCCATTTCTTTTCCGAGTCTCTGTCCTTTGTTTTTCCCGAATGCAGCTTGAGTCACTGCATACCATCAACAGTGGACTCTGCAAATAAAAAATTGTTTGTGTAAATCTGCCTTAACAGTTTGTGCAATGCCAACACAGGCAAATGTTGGGAAACCAAGGCAAACATTCATGCCTGCTTGTAATCAAGGGTAGCCAAGCTATAGCTACAAAGCAAATTTTAGTATGGTCTTGATTTGAGAAAGGTGCCATCAGAATGAAAGGGCAGATGAAAGAGAAGAGTTATAATCGGGAAAATTCTCCCCTCTTTCTCCTAAGTGTGAGCTGGACTTGAGCAGTAAAGAGGAAACTGCCAAATAGATCTCTAGCTTAGTCTTCCATTTTACTTTCTTTCCCGAAGTGTTTTATTGTCAAGAGCCAAGAGATTGGTACAAATTTAGAAACTTTAAGGCAAGCTACGTATCGTGATTACTGTGTGAGCTCCAGAAAGGTCTGTAGGACTGTTGGTAATACATAATTTGGGTATAGAGCTTTCTGACAAGCTTCTGTACTGTCCTATGTTGCGGTGCTTCTGCTAGTGGACAGGATGGCTTAATGCTTTGCCTTCCTGCAAAGGAGTCTTGGAGTGAGAATATAAAACCAGCAGAGAATCAGTTTTGCGATATGAGTAGGAACCTCTTAGCAGCTGTGGTGAAATGACCAAACATGTTTTGTTGGATGTAAGTGTTGGTGACATCTGAATTTAGTTCAGAAAAATGATAAGGTGACTGAAGTCACACACTCACTTTATTTATCTTTCATTCTGCATATACTTTTTACTGGTGTATTAGTGTAAAATAGTTCAGTTATTCCAGCAATATGATTAAAGTTGTTGTCTCTTTAATGAGAAGAAGTAGTTTTCCCGTTCATTATGAAAATACTGTGTTTCTCTTCTAGCTTTGATTAAGCAGTATGTAAAATAAATTGAGGAGCAGCATAAATATATATTGCAACCTAACTGAAACTGCAGTGAACATTGAATATGTGAGTTTCCTGTGGCTTCCACTCATCTCTCCTGGCCACGCCTGCAGAGATTTTTATGTCTTCTGGGACAAAGACCACAGGTGTCCTGCTGGGATCAAGGCTTGATTCACAGGATCTCTTGTAATTTCATTAAATATCTGGCATTATTTGAACTCAGGTTTTCCTTTTTGCACTCCTTGTGGGTTATGATATTAAAAACATCTCCAGCAGTTATCATAGTGTTTTATGGCAGTGGCAGTTCAGTTGATGTGCTGGACACGTGAAGTGTCGTGGTTGCTGCAATATGCATTTCATGAGGACTATATGCTAAAAATCTCTCCTTTTGAGAAGGAAAACAAATAGGACATATGTTAAATGCGATGGATAAAAGACGAGACTCTAATCAGTGTGTATATATATGGAAAAACTGGGAGAGAATTAAGTACAAAATAAAACAGAACTAAAATTACCAGCAGGGCAAGATTTACAGCTACAGCTCGTCTCCACAAGCAAGTGAAAACGTGTCTGCTCTGTAATCCTGGGGGCTGGTGGGAATCCAAGTGAATGATAAATGTGGTTTGTCTGTTTTTTCTTAAAGTCAGCATCTCAGGACTTTGTTGTAGCGTACAGTCAGCAGGATCATGGCAGTCTGGGTTGTTGTTGTTGGATTTAAAATATCACAGTCATCACTGTATTCCCATTTTTCATTGCGCTGTTATGTACTTAGTGGTTAGTAAGGCATTTACCTCTGTTTTGAATCTATAAGGAAATCCAAGCACTGCATTACTGGAAATTTATGTAAAGTCCTTAGCAAAAATGGGTAAAATGTCCATTTTAGGGAAGCATGTTTTAAATGTAACAAATGCCCAGGAATCGCAGCAGATTTTGTTATATCTGTTGGTGCTGGGCAAGATGTGATAATGGGGTTTTTGAAGAGGTTCCAGAGGAGCATACTGCAGTTTGCGATGGTAGCAATGAATCGAAAAAAAAAATAGCAGATAAACTGAAGGGAATATATATTTGGTTCAATTTGTAAACATTTATGTTCATTTCCAAATTGTCATTTTCACCTGTGTGGAAAGAGAAGTGTGTGTGAAGTGTAAAACACGGTGGGTGTTTTAACAAGGAAAGTGCACCGTCCAAAGAGGTTTCAGGGCATTTCATCCCATTACATAATGATGCATTTATTGGTTCTGGTGCCATTCACCCACCACCTTTGTAATCGTTCAGAAGTAACACATCGATTCCTGTGCTCAGAGCTTCGTAACCTTAGTTAATCCTTGCATTGTGAGATGGGTGTGGTAGTAAATCCTGCTGTATGGGTGTGTCTGATCAGGGCTGGATACAGCCCCAAGGCACGCACAAGGCTGTGCAGGCTGTGCTGTGTGACATCTAAGTATGCATTTAAGGTGCCCGTGTGTCTGTCCCCAACAAAAATTCTGGGTGAGGACGTTGGCCACTGCCTGAGGCAAGCAATGTTGTGCTGTACCTGGTGCCCCTTCATGTACATTGTGATACAGTCACTTGCTCAGCCTCACCAGGTGGGGTGGAAAAGCTGCTTTTAACATAAGGAACAGGTAAATATATATATATGTGTATGTATATATGCACAGACTGGTAGTAAGGATGTCATAATGCTAAAAGATTTTTCTTATATCTTTTAGAGGTAGTGGCCCAGGCCAATGCTTTTAGCCTAAAGCAAACCAAAGAGAGACATCACGAGAAGAATAGAAGGCAACGGGAGAGGTGAGATGGGGCAGAAAGAATAAACATTTCACCTGCACAGCTCGGACCAACCACAGAATGAAGTCAGGCTGGTTTAGGTAACCAAAGGAAAATAAGACTAATGTTTAGGCAGAGGATGCAACAGAATCCTGCAACAGGATGATAACTTAAGTACATCCATTTACTATATTTGTAACATGCATTTTTCTGTTGGTGATGATGTTACACAGCAGTGGGCTCTGGCCTGCGTCAGGGCAGGAGCATGCACCCTGCTCCTCCAAGTTTAGCTCTGTGCTCAAGGCTGGCTGGCTGAGAAAAGATGCCTTGGCCAGCCTAAGAGCTTTTAAAGAGAAGGAACCTCAGCAGGGGCTCCCTGACTTTTTCTCAGGAGATGCTTTTAGGCTGAGGCTTCTGCAACTGGCCCACACATGAGCTGCAACCACAGGGGTGTCACAGCCCTGCCTGTGCCTGCCCTTGGGGACCACTGACCTGGCCTCTAGCTCTCCTTGTGTCCTGACAGCCCGGATCAGTGCTTCTCCCCTCACAGCACCTGAGGCACAGGCATGACTGATCTCCCTTAAGCTGGCCACCCATTAGTGCTTCTTAACATCCTAAACCTTACCAGAATTACAGTATCAAGATTATTTGTATTACGTTTTTAAAATCATTCCACTTACCCATTTTCTTCATGCAATAGTTGTATCACTTCATTCTGATCCATTTGATATGCTGCATAGTTGATATTTCAGTAAAGTTCTTTCAAAACCAGTCCTTTGGAGTACCTTGTTTCCCCTCGAATTGGTGGCAGGAACTCTTTCACCTCTGATTTACAGCTGGGGGTCAGTGCTGGGTTTGTTAGGTGTATCCCAGGCCATAAGTATACAAAGGACAATAACAGAGAGCTCTAGCCATGATGGTCTAGAAAGGAAAGTGAGACTGGTCTATAGGAAGATGAAATATATTGTCTGAGGCCAACTTGGTGCAATTAAAATGAACATATACTTCAGAGATCCCAGGGCTTCCTCAGATCAGTGTGGGTACCTGCATAGCTCAGGGGCCACCTAACAGGTTCTATTTACCTTACTCAGCAGCCCTCCTGGGGTGAGGCCCACTATTCAGAAACCTTCTGGCCTCAGGCTAGGTGAACTACATTGTAGTTAATGACTTCATGCTCCAACTTTCATCTGATCAGTGCTTGAATTAGTAAGGGGTAATGACAAGCCTACTGTCCATGGTTTATTAGCACACTGTCCTTTTGATTGTAACACATATGCCCGTATGAAGAAAATAACTTTGTATCTAGTTTGAGGGCTTCTTTCATCACTTTTCATTTAGAGCAGTTTCTAAGAAAGCGTTTTGCTGGAGTAAGAAGCTCAGCATAAAACTCTAATAAAACAAAACTTGAAAGACACCAATTTTTCCTGCAGCGGTGACGCATTACATAAATAAAACACTGTGTAATGTGTCTCAGGATGCAGGTTGCTGCCATCTGCCCTTTCTAGAAGGGAGTTTTTGTGTATGGTTGCTGGGGAAAGAAACTTCTCCAAAACCAGCAGTTGGCAATGGAAATCTTCACCTCCCCGTCTGCGGACTGTCCCGGAATTTCCCGGCCTTTTGGAAACTCCATGGCCTCTCTCTGGGCTTGAGCGTCCCCTGGATGCTTGTGCACACCCCTTCTCTGGTCTGGCGCTCTCAGAGGAGACAATGCTTTCCTAGTGACTTGATCAGAGATGTAGGTTACAAAAAAAAAAAAAAAAAAGGCACAAAATGTTTTTTTGAATTGAGGTTAAGACGATTCTTCCTTTCCTGTTTCGTTGTTCACCACCTTGGGCTCCTTTAACATATCCAACTTGCAGGCACTGCGTTATTTTGAATTGAGGTTAAGACGATTCTTCCTTTCCTGTTTCGTTGTTCACCACCTTGGGCTCCTTTAACATATCCAACTTGCAGGCACTGC
>NW_010309122.1:5385-17799 GCF_000700745.2 Antrostomus carolinensis
TTAATACTGGATGAAAGATTTTACCACATTTTTTCTGGCAGAGTGTCCTGTCATGACCAATGCAAATGCAGTAATTGTGGCTTGCCTGAAGGATCATTATCCCTGAAATTCAAAACATTTCCTGGTTGTACTCTCCTCTTCTCGTTATAACGTTTTCCATGTGGTGTAACTTCAACCAGTTG
The DNA here is from genome assembly GCF_000700745.2 of Antrostomus carolinensis. Lineage (NCBI taxonomy): Eukaryota > Metazoa > Chordata > Aves > Caprimulgiformes > Caprimulgidae > Antrostomus > Antrostomus carolinensis. The sequence continues at coordinate 5,568 of NW_010309122.1, forward strand.
TCTCCTGCACAGCCACTCTGCACAGCTCTCCTAGATCCTGAGCATACAACACCCTGTATGCCATACATCCAGTCACCGTGCTTGTTACCAGGTCTGTGAATTTTGGCACAGGATCAGCTTTCTGCTGCTTAACACGATGAGGCGTTTATCTGCCCTGAGGGATCCTGAATATTGCCCATTGATAGAGCGTGAGTTTCCGTGCTCTGACTGCTGCTCAGATCAGGTCTTTTGGACTGAAATCACACGCTGTGCTCTGGCTTGGTTCCTTGTGGGGACACTGGAGACACCAGAGTGCAGCCATGCTACAGAGCAGACAACCACGGACATGGGTGACCAAGCCAACAGCAAATAAACAATCAACTAATTGGTCTTTTAGCATTGCCCTTTGTAACCTGCAGAACTATAATTAGTTTTCAGACTTTTATCTTCAAACATTTTAATACAATTTAAAATCCTTACAAGAAAGAAGAGCTGCTCTGTCCCAGTACTGAGTTTTGAAGCCATATCCTTTCATAGCAATAGTCTCTATTATTTACAAAAAGTAAATTATCAGGAAATGTGTCATGAAGAAAATACAACACTATTTTCATCTTTGGCACAGAATTATGAAGTAAAAATAATTATTTTCTAGGCAGTTTAATTGATTTGAAATGTTCCTACAGAAGACTTAGTTCCTATATAGCAGTCTCTATATAGATTGCAGAATGCCTTGGAAAATAAAAGGAGAAAATGTGTTAAAGGCTGCTTAGCTAGCTACAGACATATACAGATATTTTAGATTAAAGACTCTTTTTGTTTTGTACTATAAGTAAAGAAAAATAAAGACACTCTGTACTCACTCAGAGCACGTGGAGATCATTCTAGGTCTGTGCTCTCTTCAAGCGTTCAGTTAAACATTTATTGGTTTGTTAAATTCATTCCCTTTTAGCAAATAAACTTAAGCATGTTACTTCTCATTAAATCCATGGGCTTAAGCTCGGACAAAATTAGGTCTCCCCTAATGCTTCTGTAGTTCAGCCTTTCCCATCTTGCACTGGCACTGTGCCGCTGCAGGGTTTAGCAGGTCACACGGTGAGCCCAGGAGCAAAGGTCGCTCAGCACAGTGCCCCTCGCAGCGCTGGAAATAGCGGGGAGAGAGCTGTACGCTGACAGTGCCCGCGTGTTTAGCTGTGTGTCTGCATCTGAGCCTGACAAATGCTCTTTCCTTTGAACTTCCAATGCACTTGGTTATGGCCTCTCTGTCCAGGACTGCATTTTGATTTTCCACACATCTCTTCTTTTAATGCTTACCTGCCATCCTCTGCTGAAGCTGCTCATGCCCAAGCTCTGCACTGTCCATCAAAGAGATCTCGCACCTAAGAAATCCCTGACACTAGCAATCATTGTGTATTCGCATCCACGCATAAACTTAAAATTTCCTGGTTTGTAGTAAACTTACAAACAATATTTCTCTCTGTTTAAGTGGCAATAGTCACATTTGTGTTATTTGAGCCCATCTGCCAAATAGAATTACTTAAAGCTTATCTCTGCTCTACCATTTCCTGGTTTTAGCCTGATGCAGCCCAAGCAGATTTTAAGGGTGTTACTTTTACTGCAGAGCAGTCAGTGCAGGATCAGATGTGTGGCATTCAGAGACGCTGTAGTTCTGCAAACATTTTTTTTTCCCTTCTTTCCTCTAAGATGTCTGAGTTACCCTGTGCAGACTACATCTGGTATCTGAGCCATACGGGGCAAACCTGGCAGGGCAATTGTGCTGTGGAGCTTGTGGTAGATGCAGAATTTAGCCAGGAACAGTTAGCTTTATCCCTGTAGGTGTGAATCCATCCATCTACCTGTGCTTTAGCTGTACATGCATTTTATCATGTCACTTGTCACTATATAACCATATTAACACCATTTCCCATAAACTGTAGACTGGTACTGGGATATGTTCACAAGTCTTTTCCTATACTTCCATAAAAGTGCTTTTTAACAGATTATGACCAATTTTTTAAGCCAAAAGAATGATTCCAAGCCATTCACATGTGCAAGACATGTTTTTATTTTTCCCTCAAGTGAAAGCCATCAAGGTCTGTAAAAAGCTGAGGGAAATAGTTAAGGGAAATACTGCTCTACCTTAACAGCAGGCAGAAAAACCAGCTGTCAGTCACGGCTCGAAGGTCCCACAGTTAATAATCTTGCAGGCTACCGTAGGCCTTTCGTTGTACGTAGGTACAGCTTCCAGTCTCTGGAGAACCTCCGTGCCCTCGATCAGTTGCCTACGGGAGGGAGAGAGTGCACACATGATCTGCCTCCATCCAGAGCCAGCCCCGCAGCCGCCGGCTTGCACAAGGCCATGGCAAACCCAGGCACCAGTTTCCTACTGACAGGCTGCACCCGTGCTGCTCTTTAAAGAATCATTCCTTGCAATGGAGTGACAAGTGCCATTGGTTCTTGATTGAGTAGCCTCTAGTTAGCATTTTAGGAGAGGTGAAAATACTATGGCTTTATGGCTAATAAGTGTTGTACCATGTGTCCCAGCTACAAATGGCCATTGCTTTTGAACAGAAGTCGAGACATGCTGTCAGGAGTGACAGTATTACAAGTGACTCCCTGAGAAATACCTTTCATTTCCTTCTTTCACGGTGCAAATCGGAATCCTGAAAACACTCCAACATTTTGCAGTCTTTCCAATGTTCAGCCTGTCTTGCTCTTGTGCTGTGGGATCATGAGCTGTGCCTCCTGCAGGCACCAGCATGGCGATGGATGCCAGCAGTGCTCCAGAAAGCTTCATACTGCATCCCATCCCACCCCACCCCATCCCATCCAGCACAGTGGTACCAAGTGGGGAGGACATTGCAGGCAGTCCTTGCCCAAGCACAGATGTCAGAAGGACTGAGCCAGCACAGGGCTGGAAAATGCCTGGTGGTCCTCATCATATGCTCTGGCTGCTTTTTTCTCCCTCAGGATTAAACTCCCACTCAGATTTAAGAGGACCTGGCTATAAGATCATGGATCTTGCATCTTTCAGATTACACAGAGCTGGGCAAGGCAGAAACCTGAGGTGAACACTACTGGTTATAAATATATCCAGCCAGCAATTGCTTTTGGTTTGTTCTCTGTAGGTTAGACACTTGTGCTTTTCACTTCCTTTAAATATGCTGTCTCACTTCCTTTAAATATGCTGTCGTCTTTCTCCATGATGTGGTTACATGGAAACTGCACTGTGAATTTCTCTCTCTGTGGTGATACATACCTCCTGCACGCTGCAGTGGTGGCAAGGTTGTGTGTACATACCCAAAAGCTACGTATTTTTTGTCCAAATAGGGAGCTGGCTGAAAGGTGATGTAGAACTGCGAGCTGTTGGTGTGGCGGCCCTTGTTGGCCATCCCGAGGACGCCTCTTCCCTTGTGACGGACAGCGAAACATTCATCTAGGGAAGGAGGATGAAAGGGATGAAAGGCTGCAGTTGTGTTGCTCTCTTTGCTGTTATTCACTGTACAGGTCCCTTTTGGCAGCTCCCACAAGCTCCCCTTTCTTCCTTCCCCTCTCCGTTTCCCTTCTCCTTTTCCCCCAAAGGTCTCCTCGAGTCTCATGTGAGCAGAGTCTGCTTTGAATCAATGTCCTTCCTAGAAAGAGCTTCCCACTACTGCCTAGTGTTTCTGCCAGTAAAGAAGCTGAAAAAATATCCATTAAAAAAGCACTCTAGTTATTTCTGAGTATTAAAGCCACAGCAATGATGGCTCCAGCATCTTGTTGTCTGTCTGTAATGCTTCTTGCCAGAGGAGCTTGGGGCACTTAGTGTGGTTTTTTCCTGCAGCTACTCGGGATTATTCCCACTGTATGGGTGAGGAAGGCAGGAGGCAGAGTGGGTGCTCCGACCCCAGCCTCTGCTCTGCCTCTCCTCATGCCGCTGCCTGCCGTGAAGAGGACATGATCCCTGGTGAGGAGCACAGGCAGGGCTCTGAGGGCAGGAGGTGCCTGGCTGGGGCATGATGCCCGGCTGCTCCCAGTGCTCAGCAACTCGCGTGGGAGGGTGAGCTGGAGACTTCTTTAGCCAAATAAAATGACAGAGCTGAGTAAATGGAGAGCAGATATTTAGTTAAGGAGGCCAGGGTGCTGCCAGGGCAGAAGTTTTGTTCCAGGGTGAGGACATGAGGCAGGCGACAGGATCGAGAGACACGGGGAGGTGAAAAGGATCCTCTTTGCTGGCTGAGGAAGGGCTGGTGAGGGGGGAGAGAAGAGATGCCTCTCAAGAGGGATGACTGGGGTAGGATAGACATTAGGCATGCTTGGGTTTGGGGGATTATGGCAAAGACTTGATTCCTTTTTCCCCATGGAGGGGAGCCCAGCTCTGAGGTGAGGAGCAGGGGGTGCACTCATCCTGACCTCCTCCATCACCCATCTCTGATCTGATCACACTGAGCAGTCAAGAGCTCATTGAGCTCTCAATAAGCTTGAAGGAAACTGTAGAAATATTTAGATTTTATTGTTCTCTAGGCTTTTAAAAATTGTTTTTACCCTGTTTGAGGGCCCTTCTCAGGCACTGATTAATAAAAACAGTAATTAAATTTTAACAGTTACTCCCTGACCACTGCTTTGTGGTTTGCAAAGTGGCTTCAGCAGACTAATTTTGGAGTAGGATGCTTTCTCCTATGACGTGACGCTGCAGTCCGAGTGATTCTCTGTAATTACCTCAGTCTTTTCAGCTCATTACAGTAAAATGCAGTTGCATCCCATCAATTTCAGCAGGCGTTGCAGTGCCCGGACGTGTGCCAAGCATGGAGTCTCCTAGAATATTACTGTCTGACAGAGGCATCTCTCACCCTTTTCAGATATTGAAGATATTTGTCCTCTGCCCTCAGTGTAAAATAGTTTGGCGGGAAGTACTGGGAAAGCAATCTAAGCCTTAAAATAGAAAGGCATACCCAAGTGAACACCTTTCTCAAGGATGAAAAGCAACTTTTAATTAAAAAGAGGGAGGGGAAGAATTAGCAGCCCTTTCCTTTAATACATCAACACGTGGAGTCTGTGTAATATGGGTAATAAAACTCTTCCAGGGACACTTTCAAGGTTGATAGATTCCAAATTAAATCCACCTCAAAATTACTTCAGCGATTTTTGATGCATTATCACTTTCCCACATGACATGGCAGCTTCTTTCCTGGGTAGCACAGGGAAAGCACAAGCTCTGCCTGGAGGAGGAGGATGGAGCTGGGAGCAAAACCGGGCTGTGGGCAGGGCTGGGGCTTTGTGCCACAGCCTGGGCAGGGAGCGCGGGGCTGGAGCTCTCCTGTACGCAGAGCAGCCTACACACGTTTAAACTCAGTTTCCTCCACAGATGATTGCTACCCGAACAGAAAGCGTGAAGGGTGCGAGATGTGCGCTACCACAAATCTGTTGGGTAACATTACTAGAAAAGAGGACTCACAAACTTTAAAATCCTCAGTGACACCCATCTTGCAAACAGTTTAACAGCCAGTCCTATTTTTTTCCAATACCAGCTTATGTTCTTTCTGAGATGTACGTGTCCCAGGAGTCTAGGCTTGCTGCTATTTCAGGAGCTCCAGCATCAAGTAAGTGACTTTTGCCCCTTCCTGCCCACTCTAGGCAGCCCGTGGCATGTGCTGCCTGAAATCCCACACGCTGGGCTTCCACTTCCAGCAGCTTTCCTGCCCGCCAGTGTTGCGACTGGGCCGGACAGCGTGGGCTAGTGACCCGCCTTCGGCCAGGCTTTGCTCCATCCATCCCAGGGCCTCGAGGTGAGAGTGGCTTCTCCTCGTGAGTGGGCTCTTCAGCGTCTTGGGAAAGAAAGTTTTCAGCCACACTTGGCATTTCTGATCTCACTGTTGGCTGCTGCCCAGCCTGCTCAAATGTCACATAGTTTGTGCCATTGGCAGTGGGGAAGCTTTTCTATAAGGGAACATAAATCAGTTTCAAAAGTGCTTTTAACTGTCATAAAATGTCTTTATGGGTAGCATTTAATCTAAACAGAAGATCCCAAATGTCTATGTCAATTATATGGGTTGTTTTTCTTAAATATTACATGTTATAGTGTTCTTTTTTCTTTACATTTTATTACTTTATACCAGTATGGGGGAACATTTTTTGTTAAACTTAGCTCATGTTTGTCATTTCTCAACTTTCACGGTTTTATGTGAGGTTGGGAAGCAACTTTCCTTACATCCACAGAGTCACGTAGCTGCTGGCAGTGATGCCTGCAGTGTGCCCAAGCCTGAAAAGCTGCCTGAGGTCCAGGAAATCTGGAGTTAAAGCTGACTTATTTCCATTATTTGAAATGCATTTAAACAAGTGGCATCAGGTGGCCGGAGATCTGTAGCTAATCCAGTTCTGCATTTCTAAGATCCTGTCCACAAAGGTGAGTATTCACAGTTTGAAGTAGGCAGTGGGTGACCATCAGCCCTTGTTTGGGCAGGGAGAAGGAGCTGGTGGAGCTGAGCCTCAGGCAGGGGACATCAGAGGAGGGGACAAGGTTACAGATCAAAAGGTCTCCTACTAAAGCAGTCCGCTCCTGCTAATACAAGCAGATAATAATTCTAACTGAAAAGCAAACCCTTTTGCTTTTGGGAGATGAAAGCAAATTCCCAAGTTATTCTGTGAATAAGATCAGATCAACAACTTGATTTTTGTGGAAATTTACCATTTGCACAGTAAGGAAACATACCTTCAAAGGTGGGACCATAAATTGACTCTCCTTCATCTCCCTTTCCAGTTATGATGTCTGCAGGGTAGATAAAAGTAACCATCAGAGACTAGGTTTATCACAGGCATTACTGGGGGTTGTCCGCCAGCAGCTCAGCTGAGGTCAGAGACATGGGTTGCGCATCAGCCCGGTGGAACAACTGCACCCATCTTTCTGTTTTACTACAGAAAATTTTAACAGACCTTTGGGAAGAGCTCTGTTTCCATCCCAAGAGATGGTCTGTCTATGGAGAACTATTTCACATGGTGCATTTAATTGCTGCTCTGAAGCTAGTATCTCAAGTGAGAATACAGCATCTGCCCTCCTGGGAGAGTTCCTGTTGAGGAAGAGGCAGCTGGGAGAACAACAGCTGTCGGAGGGACTAGGGTTAGAACAAGGAAGGATGAAAATGGAGCTGTGGTATTATGGTGAGTTAAGACCACTCGTCTAAGAGAAGAGATTTGATTCCTCTTGAACCAGATTCCTGATGAGTAAACCAGTAAAGAAACCTGATGTGTCTATTTTTTTTTTTTTTTAAGAAGTCTGGTTCTGTTACTTTATTTAGACATTGTCTTACACCAGTCAGGTTATGGTTAGTCCTCTACAATAGCAAGCTTGTAATTTTCAGCTGCTTTTATGGACTACATTGATATTTGCATAGTTATTCATGGAAAATAGGAGGTGTATCTTCAAAGTATAAACTTAAAATGGATTTAAGCATTCACATTTGGAGCAGGCAAGGCAAATGCAGGTTAAGAAATATAGATAAATAAGATGGATGGTAGACCAATAGGGAGTAATGAAGGAAATGCCTTCTGATACACCTAACTATCTTGACTGCCCTGGGGATGTCAGGCGAGCTGCGTGACCCATCATTTATGGTGCCTTTCTCGTTAGAGCCAAAGTCCAGACAGAGCATTGGGGTTCAGACAACTCACCAGCATGTTTGGAAGGGCTCTGACACTTGGCTAAACGTGTCTGTAAATTAATCTCTCCATAAAACAAGTAATATGTTTTTCTATGGATATTCTTAGTGTTTTCATGTTTCCAATTAGTTTCCTAATTACTTACCAAAGAACTCAATGGAAAAGAGTTACTGCTTTCAATTAGTTTCCTAAATTCTTTTGACAAGGTCTTGGATAATAAAAAGAACAAATTCTCCAAACTTTTCCTATGTTTAGAAAGTGAGAAGGCTGAAAGAGAAAATGTTTTCTGGTTTTTAAATATACAGTAATTAAAAGCTTGTCCTGTAAAGGTTAGCTTTGTCATGCAGTTCAGTTATGTCTCCACAGATGAAGGCTGTTATTCACGCAGATCATCCCACCCCCATTTCTGCTGTAACTCAGGTTTCCTCAGGACACTTGGAAACGCACCTCCTCCTTGGATCCACCCGTTTTTCACGAGGCGATGGAAAAGGGAGTTTTTGTAGGTGAGCTCTCGGCCGTCGCGGGGAGACTTTGCTCCTCCGGCACACAGGGCACGAAAGTTCTCACAGGTCCTGGGACACAAGTCTGAAAAGAGCTGCAAAAGAGAGAAGAGGAAAACATGTGAAATTCATAGCAGACAACGAGTGACATTCCTAGCTGCCCAGATTTCTGTTCCCCCTCCTTTGACAGGTGAAACCACCATGCCGGGTGGACTTGTTCCTTGCTTTTGCTCCTCTGTAACTTACCTCAAAGAGCAGCCTCCCGACGGGCTGTTCCACAATGGCTATCTCCAGGTACACAAACACGTGCTGTTTAAAGCAGAAAAACAAATGCAGTGAGGGAAAGGCCCAGCTCTCCATGCTTCACTCATTTCCTAACACAGGCCAGGGTCCAGCTGCCCAGTGCAAATGGTCTCAGCAAATGTCTGTGGGATTGCAGGAGGGAGCAGCCCTGAGAAGGACTTGGGGGTACTGGTGGATGAGAAGCTCAACATGTGCCAGCAGTGCATGCTCACAGCCCCAAAGGCCAACTGTGTCCTGGGCTGCATCAAGAGAAGCGTGGCCAGCAGGTCGAGGGAGGTGATTCTCCCCCTGTACTTTGCTCTGGTGAGATCCCACCTGCAGTGCTGTGTCCAGCTCTGGGGCTTCCAACATAAGAAGGACATGGACCTACTGGTGTGAGTCCAGAGGAGGCCATGAGGATGGTCCGAGGGCTGGAGCACCTCTCCTGTGAGGACAGGCTGAGAGAGTTGGGACTGTTCAGCCTGGAGAAGAGAAGGCTCTGGGGAGACCTTCTAGCGGCCTTCTGGTACCTGACGGGGCTCCAGGAAGGCTGGGGAGGGACTTTTTACAAGGGCAGGTAGTGATAGAACAAGGGGTGATGGCTTTAAACTGGAAGAGGGTAGGTTTAGATTAGATATTAGGAAGAAATTCTTCCTGTGAGGATGGTGAGATGCTGGAACAGGTTGTCCAGAGAAGTTGTGGATGCCCCCTCCCTGGAAGTGTTTAAGGCCAGGCTGGATGAGGCTTTGAGCAACCTGGTCTATGTAGTAAGATAGGGTCTGGCGGCCGGAAGATATCGGGCTGTACGGAAAGGTAAGACACCCCCCTCTCTCTCCTAGTAGCCAATAGCACTTAGCCTGTGATGTAAGCAGGTGGAAGTGACATAGTGAACCCACACTATATAGTACTGTGTCGCACAGCATTAAACGCCATTTGCAGCATCCTCATATTGGTGTCAGTGCTCATTGGCCCAGAGACGGGGTGTGTGTTTGTCTCTGTGCCTCCTCGACCGGACGGGACGTTGCGGGATAACAACTGCAACAGGTCTAGCAGAAGGTGTCCCTGCTCATGGCAGGGGAGTTGGAACTAGATAATCTTTAAGGTCCCTTCCAACCCATACCATGCTATGGTTCTATGCCTGTCAGTGCACAACACTCCTAATATTTTGTTTAAATAAACAGAAAAGTAGAGGATGTTTCACTTCATTCTGGTCAGAGATAATCCCAAATGTGTGTTAAAAACAAACTACTGGGCAAGGCCCACTACTTCATCTTGCATTTATTTACATGCCTATTGCAGCCCTTACAATACAGGCAGCAATAAATGAATCTGCAGGAATATCAACCATCACACCAAAAAGGACTTTTCTCACTCATCCCAGCCAGCTTCAAATCTGCATGCCATCGATGTTGCATCTTCCGTGGGATTCATCTTGACATGCCATTTTATTTTTCTCTGCTCTCAATACCATGTCAACACTGGCCATGTTGCACCTTGTGACATCACAGCATTTCAAGGGGTCTTCGCTGGGAAAGGGGAGATTTGGCACTTGGGCTTTTGGTACCCTAAAATAAGGGTATCCAAGAATTTTGGTAGACAAGGGCTGGGTTAGTTTGGGATTTTGGAGCAGGCATGGTCACAGCACAGGCAGCAATGTGCTTTTGTCAGACTGTTCAGCCCTGAAGCAGTTAGTATGAGTTGGGTATCCAGGCTAGTGTTTGCTGCTTCCTGGCTGCCACGCTCTCCTTCCTCCTTGTGGTACCTGCCCTTTCATCTGGCAACCTCTCCAGCCACTTACCAGCCCTGTACTCTTTGTGTAAAACAGTGCTACTTGCCTGGCTGTTTTTCAGATATTTAGCGTAGAAATCCTCAGCAATAGCTTGGTAAAGTTCCTTGGGCTTGAAGTCTTGATACCCCCACTCATGGTAAGACCACTTGAGCAGCTCCTTCTCATCTCCCAGCAGCTGGCCATCCTTGAAACACATCACCGAGGAGGCATATGCCCACACCTCACCTCTCAGTTCCTGCATTCCAGAGGGACAACAGAGCCTCCAGGGATTAATTACATAATTAGTGAAGAAGCAGTCAGTGATACCCACCATAGGTAAGGTGGCCTGTGGTATTTTTATGTCTTTCCTACTTTTAAAACCACAAATCCAGCCAACTGGAAGGGATTGGGTAGCAGCTTTTGGTGAGGTGTGCTGATATTGCACGCAGTTACATGCCCTACAGGTCTGGATCCTGCTGCTACAGGACATTATCATGACAAGAGTCATCTGGGTGTCAACTTGGGGGCAGCTCAGGCTGAACAGGAAAAGTGCCTGGAGAGCCCCATCCTGCCTTGAGGGTTTCAGAGAATGTTAAATAAATGGGGGTGGAAAAGCTCACATCTGAAATCTATGGATGGCACCAAGCTGGGAGGGGTCCAAAACAACCCGAGGATGCGGATGCAAGAGTTACCTTCTTTTTCTCCTGTAAATATTCATGCCATGCAAATTCTACTAAAGGCTGTATTACAGGATCTGCAAACTTGCGTGGAAACTTCAGCTTCAGAGCCTATGTTTTCAAAATAAGAAAAAAAAATTGTTTACAAGCAGTTTAATGCCCTCCCACACCCTATCCTACCACAGCTCTTATTTCCCTCATGAAATACAACCTAAACCACGTTCTAATCCAGTTATTGCTCTGCACCCCTCATACCTCTGGCATAATGCCTGACACTTGCAGAAGTACAATGCAAATGTCCTGTTTGCAGATGTAATGGGTGTCTTGTTTTTCTATGAAGGGCTGCTGCACAAGCATGATTGAATTATACTGGTACTGCCCCCAACTCTGCCCTCCGTGTGAGATGGATGTAAGCAATGAGATATTCAAAGATGTTGCTGAGCATCATCAACTGCATTTTTGCATGTACCAGGAGTCTCAGGAGTCCCAGGAGACTGGGCCAAGGGCCTTGGGACAAGCGAGTGGCTCAGTGAAGGCTGCAAGGTGAACATTTCCGGTCCCTGCTGTATGTACCATTGCCTCAGGAGCACACTGCTATTTATGGGACACTCCTGTCCATCAATTTATCCTCACCTCCATGTAGGCACACAAGTGCCACAAGCTGTGGCTTAAAGCTAGCCAAACTGGCCTTAAAAAGAATAAAGCAAAGTGAATTTCTACTCAGCTCATGGTCCCGGTTGCTGTTATTGGGATGGTGGCTGGAAAAAAAGGATGGCAGAGCATCATCAGCTGTAAATAATGCTGGGGAACAAGCCTGGCAGATGAACTCTTACAGGCAGGGAGGGCATGAAGGTCAGCGCTGCGCATCCCACAGCGGGCTGCATGCTGTGCATCTCCGCACAGCCAAGCTTCTCATGGAAAGTCCAAGAAAGCCTGCGAGGTTTGCAGCTTTTTGCTTTCTCATTTGCCCCGGCAGAGCTGCGTTAAGGGACTTGTCATAAGCTGCCGAGTAAGTCGGGCAGAGCTGTGATGTGCATGACATCTTACACAGCATTGCATAGCTGTAAAATTCCTTGGAGGTGTAGAACAAGGAGGTGAGGATGTTGCAATGTAGACCCCCTGCCCTGAGCAGTGCCCAGCCAGGGGCCCATAAAGCCTCAGTGCTTGTGCCTGTGTCTGGCAGCATGAAGAAGGGCAGAAACCCCAAATTTGGAGTATTTTCTTCCTAAGAGCTGCTGCTAGACGTAGGCATTCCTTTGCTTTACTTACTGCCAGCCCACACCACTCCCTGCTGCTCCCATCCCAGCGCTGGGACTGAAGCCCGGGGTTACCTCTGCTGTGCACTTGGCCGCGTGGAAAGCTGGGTCCCGGAGTAGCCCCACCACCGTCACCGCCAC
>NW_010309122.1:17870-20741 GCF_000700745.2 Antrostomus carolinensis
ACGCCGGACCCCAACACACACACACACCCCCTCCCTCCCGCCCCTCACATTTCTAAGCACTTCCCAAGCCCAACGTAAGCAGGTTTCAACCCTGTGGGAGGGTGGGAAATGCTCTGCTTTCTGTTTTCTCCTGAAGGAAGGAAGACAAGGTTACACAGAAAGCATGTGGCAGAGCACAGGACTGAGGCAGCTCTTTCCAGAGCTCATGACAGATACCATCAGTACATGATCATTTAAAAGTAAGGATGAAGATCCTGTTGCTGATGGTGGCTAATAGCAGATGCCCACCAAAAAGTGGTAAGAACAAGCAAACACGAGAGCAGTGTTTCCCCCTTACTCTCCCAGCTTCTGGTGAGCCTCTGCTCAAGCAGTTCCTGGTATCCTTGTGTTGAATTCCCCTTGGGGGCTCTGTTCCATATGAATTTCTTTGCTTTTCAGACACATGTAAAAAAATCCAGCACCCACAAAATCCCATGGCAATGAGAATTACAGCTTAATTACACCCTGTGTAAAGCGTGCATCTCCTTTTGACGCAGAAACTCCTACCCACAGCTGCGTTTGCTGGGCGCTGCTGAGACACCATTCCCACCAGCAGCCCAGGCAGAGCGGCACGGGGAACCGAGGGGGCTGTTCCAGAGGGGTCACGGCTCCCACAGCAAAGCTTTGTGCCCCCGCAGCAAAGCTTTGTGCCACCGCAGCAAAGCTTTGTGCCACCGTGGCAGCTTTGCTCCCTTTGGCTGACGCAGCACGTGCAAAAGCAGTTCTGTGGGACAGCCGCAGGTTTGGCAGCTCAGATGGGTCAGGTTGCTGTTCATCTCTGAGCAAGGTGAATTTTAGGAGACACTGGTGTTAGAAATGACAAAACTGAATTGTATGTCACGTCAAGAAATTGCCTAATTTTTCGTGACATCATGGAGCACCTCAACAATTGTCACATCCCCAGGAAAAATACATCTTCAGCATGTCAAAATTCTATTGGAGATGAGACAGTTGTGATTTTCCTGGGGAAAATGTGTTCTGCAGAATGAACTTATGCTAAATGCAATAAAAATTATATTAATTTCTCATGTTAATAACAATGTGCACTTTTTTTTTTTTTTTTTTAATTGTATATCCAAATGGCTTTATAAAGTGCTAAATTTTTGCATAGCCACAGAGTCAGAACCAAAAAGCCTATAGCCTCTTGGCTGGATGCTTCTAAACTACCCATACCTGTAAAAAATTCAGACTGAGAAAGAATCATAGAATCATAGAATGGTTTGGGTTGGAAAGGACCTTAAAAATCATCTAGTTCCAACCCCCCTGCCATCAGCAGGGACAAAGAACTCACAGGTTGCAGAAGGGCAATGTAGCACTGAAGTTTCTCTGGTCCACGTATGGATCAGTGATATTTTCTTCCAGTGATTCATCAGGGTCACTGGGGACTTGTTGAGACTAGTGGCAATGTTGGATTTGAAGAACTCCATCCTCACGTCATACAAAAGCGTGAAGATGATCAGATTCTGAAAGTTTAACTACCACAGCTGCTCCCTTTCCTGAAAGGTCTCTGCACAAGATGTTACAGTTTCAAGTTACCATGTAACTGCTGAAAAAAAATGCAGAAAATTGAGGGAAATTAAACAGTTTGGACACAGGGACATATTAAAATCTGATAGCAAACAAGATATATGCCCAGGTCCAGGGTGGCAGCAGACAAGCCGAGCGTGAGGGTAGCTAAGTGCAGCTCTGTTTTGTAGACTGCGACTGTAGAGTGATGCAAAGGAAATCCCTTTCCTTCCTTCTCCCGAGGGCCGGCACGACGACTGCCGGAGCCTCCGCAGGCTGGACACGCAGAACCTCATTTTAGTAGCCAGACCATGCGGCTTCTGCTATGGCCAAGAAAAAGTCTATAGCAGCCATATGTAGAGGCAAGAAGAGAAGCAGCATGCCCAGAGTCAAATATAAAATCAGCAGTGCTTCAGAAAATATTATCTTCACTACCTATTTTTCTCTACATCCATATTTTTAGCTTGATACAGATTACTACAACTGAAGTTTATATGGCCTTTCAAAATGTCTCTTTCTCCTTTTTGTACTACAAAACATAAGTATCAAAACCAAGGCAATCTACTGCATATTATTGTCAAAAAAACCAGACTGATGTCTGCACTTCTTAAACGTGTTTGAATTTACACGCAAATTCTGTTCCTGAAATTTAATTCTGTACATACATATGGCTGGCTCACATTATTCCTTTTTCTTAAAAAAAAACAAAAAAAAAGCAAAAAAAAAAGCTGGGTTTTTTGCTGATAATTTCTAGGCATGGAAATTCTTACTGTGATTGTGGGCAGGAAAGGGAATTAACTATAAACATGCCACTAATAGTCAAAGTCAAGAAGAAAAGCAACAATTAGCCAAACAAGCTTAACATTATTAACCAACAAGCTAGGAATATCACTAGCTGTACAGGATTGTTTGCTGCAAACTTACGATGGGCTTCTTTAAAAAAAGGAGCAAGCCACGAGCCACCAACTACTCACTGTCTCTGTCCATTCTGGCTGTTACTTCTCCCCTTCTTTTTGCATCACTTTGTAATGCAGGTACATTGAAATCTATTAAATCGGTTGCCAATTATCAAAATTATTTATATTAAAATCTTCAACTGGATGATTATTATTCATTTCAGCCTCTTTCTGCTACCTGTTCATGACAATATGACATTGTTCTGCCAGCTTATTTGTTTTGCTGGTGTTAGGAGCTAGTTTGGCGGTATTGCTGTGCCCTGCCAGCTGTGGCAGATGCGTCGTGCTGCATTCGGCTTGGAGAGAGCAACGATTACCGTGAAAAGTATGGAAAACACAAGAGGTTGTACAGCACATTTAAACAACAATA
>NW_010309122.1:20784-26897 GCF_000700745.2 Antrostomus carolinensis
TGGGCAGCTAATGTTCTTGGAAACATGAACACGTGCTGTGACACGAGACCCGAGAGTTTGGTTTCTGCGGGATTGTCAGCAAGTTCCCTCATTCCAAACCTCTCCACCTGCTGCAGCTGCAGCCATTTCACTTCCTTTCAGTCCCAGATAGCATCTGAAAGAGAGAGAACAGAAAGGCAGATTGGATTAATTAAATAAACCCAGCATTTGAGAGAGAGCCCCCATGCGAAGGTACTCTGGCAGAAGAGCTGATAGGAGTCACCCAGTGATATTTTGGTGAAGGGTGTCATGGTTTAACCCCAGCCGGCAACTAAGCCCCACACAGCTGCTCGCTCACTCCCTCCCTGGTGGGATGGGAGAGAGAATCAGAAGAGTAAAAGTGAGAAAAGTCACAGGTTGAGACAAAGACAGTTTAATAGGGAAAGGAAAAGCCACACATCCAAGCAAAGCCAAACAAGGAATTCATTCACGGCTTCCCATCAGCAAGCAGGTGTTCAGCCACTTTCAGGAAAGCAGGGCTCCATCACACTAACTGTTACTTGGGAAGACAAACGTCACCACTCCCAACATCCCCCCTTTCCTTCTTCCCCCAGCTTTATATGCTGAGGATGATGTCATATGGTCTGGGATATCCCTTTGGTCAGTTGTAGTCAGCTGTCCCAGCTGTGTCCCCTCCCAGCTTCTTCATTGTTCACCATGTTTTATGGAGGATCTGAAAAGGGATGGAGCATATAGGACTGTTGCAACTCACAGGACTGCAGGTCTGCAAGAAGCCGACTGTAATGCCTCTAATGGATAGATAGATAAAAAGAGGTCCTGAAACCATAGCTATAGCAAATACAGCATTGCCAGTTCCTGCCCTCTTTAAGAGAGCCTGCAATAGCAGGAGGATTGGGGAAAAACCTGCACTGATGGATTTCCAACCATGGGAAGATAAGCGTATCCAGGAAGCACCTTTGACTGCTGCCCAGGCTCTGGGCACACCCGCTTTGCAAACAGGTCTCCTCCCAACCACTCCCAAGGGGGACTCAACTTCTCCTGGATGTGGACACTTACACAGTCAGTGAGACAGTCTGCTGTAGAGATGGAGGATGTGGGGAGACAGAAAACGTACTAGGCATTGGGTCGATGATTAGGAATGAATCCCATGTTAAATTTCATTTAAGGTGAAGTGGGAAAAGACTTTAAAAAAAAAAAAAAAAAAGATCCCAGCACAATAGGATAGATCTTAGCAAACACCAGTCATGAACTTGATCAGGATGACTCACCAGCTCAGATCATAAAACAAGTGTTTTACAAATATAGATGTGCAAGCAAAACTCTGTACCGAATTGACGGGCAAGATCGATACCAGGCTCAACACCCCTAACTTAACCTGTGAATAAGCAATCAAGTTTGGAAGAGCTGGTGGCGAAGCAGTCATCTCTCCTTCCACTTAAGACACTAGGAGGTAATTGCTGTAAAACCCCTAATAATGCTCTTTTAGTCCCTCTGAGCAGAAAAGAGAGCATAAAACAAGCGTTAAAACAAACCCCAACCTTGCAAAGCAACCCACGTTAGGATGAAGCTTCTCCTGCTGGCAGGATAATTTGCTTTCACAGCAGACATGAAATAATGTGATATTCACCTATCAAAAATGAGATGCTGGACTGGAAGGCTCACCAGTGTAATCCACACTGCCAGCGGTCCAGCTTCCACACACAGAACAACAAACTCTCTTGAACTTTAGCATACGGAGGTCAGGAAATGCTATTGACAGCTAAACCACCAGTATAATGGGCAAGCAGAGTAAATGTTAGCACAACAGTCCAATACACGCTCAACACAGCATGTTTGCTCTACCCCTCATCTAGAGAATCAGCCAAAATCTTCAGAAGAAGCCAAAATTTCATAAACTTGCATTTGAAAAAAAGAATGGCAAAATCCTTCCAGAGTTCAGCTACACGGGGTAACTTACAACTGGAGCAGAAGAAACACGCGATGGTGTTAAGTGCTCACTGTAGCCTACTTACTTTCCTGTGTTTGTATCTAAAATCTTAATCTCATTTTAACATACTAAGCAGCGAGATGGATTTGCTAAGAAGATTACTCTATGTGAGAAAATGAGAAGTTAAGCTGTTTACTGGCTAAGGAATAAAGGTATTTAGAGAGCTGCTTTGAAATGTAGTTTTTAAGGCACACATTTTTTTTGCTGTATAGTTCCTAGTGACAGCTGGACTAAAAAGCAAAGCTGAAGGGGTTTCCTTTCAAATTCAAAGGAATCCTGGGCTTCAGTTGCAGCCTTAAAAATGCACACACAGAAGGAGGACTCATTTTCATCTTTAACAGAAATGCATTCACTAGAAAGGAAGCAAATTGTGTCAAGAAAGCAACATTTGTGGTGCGAGAAACCACGCGAGCTTCTCAAGCGCAAGCTACAATGTGTGCCGACAGCTGAAGCAACGCAGGGTGCAAGATGAGTCACTGCTGTGCTATCCACAGCAGCTCACTGCTTCACTGGTAAGTTGTTTTTTAGTTACAGGGAAAGCATTGAGCAATCCATCACTCTGTGATAGCGGCTCATGTGTAACTGTAACACTGTACTTCATCCTGCAAGGATAACCTCATAATGAACAAATCAAAGTTCAAAAAAAGAGGAAAGTATTTAACGGTTACTTTAGAGTTTAGCTTGTGACCAGCTTTCAAGAGTTTCAGGAGTTCACAAATACATGGCAGGGAAGAAACTCAGGGCAAGCTCCTGTAAACTGGTGACCAGGCTGTATTATGGCTGCGCATTATAGCGTTCTAGATAAAATCAGAAGTTGTTAGGATTAAACTGCCAGAATATTTATTGCAAGCTTAAATTTACACAATTAATCAGTGAGATTTTCCTGGCTGTTGTAACAAGCTTTACTGCATTTTTCAATCTGTTCTTACAGAAACTTCAAGCTTTTGAAGTACAACTGCAGAATATGCTAGTTCTCTTTGGTGGCAGAAAGTATGCAAACTTTATTTCTCGATTCTGAGAGTAAAGAAAGGGGAAAAAGCCTGAACAGTTTTGCTGCAAGATGGTTTGTTGGGGGTTTTTTTTTGTTGTTTTTCTGTTGGTGTTGGTTTGGGGTTTTTTTTTTTTTTTTTTTGCATTGATTTATTCCCACTGCCTATCCTTTTCATGATCTATTTATATAAAAACTGATCCAGTACTTAAAAAAAATTGAGATACCCAAGCTCCTGCAGCATGCAGTCAGGAGCTGGCCAAGTAGTCTGGACTTGAATGAGGAACATCATCCAGAATCTGGACTCCCCAGAACAAGCCAGACATTGGCATACTAGACTGAAGGCAGGAGAAGTCCATCAAGGTGATTAAAAGAGCTGGAGTACAACATGGAAACTGCTGAGAGCTGGGTTTGTCCAGGCTTTGGGAGGACCTCACTGCTGTCTTCAACTACCTAACGGGAGGGTGTACAGAAGACACTTCTTGGAAGCACAGCAGTAGGATGAGAGGCAGCGAACACAAACCAGAACATAGAAAATTCCAATTAAATACAGGAAACTTTTTTTCACTGTGAATACAGTCAAACACTGGAACTGGTGGCCTAGAGAGGCTGTGGATCTCCATCCCTGGAAGTGTTAAAAACCTCAACTGGAAAACAGCAACATGATCTAGGCACAGCTGCTTTAAGGAAGGTGAAGGACCAGACGGCTTCTGGAAGTCCCTTGCACCTTAAATTATTCCATCATTCTACGCACAGGGTTTTTACACCAGTGACTCTCTCAGCTGTCATGTAAGCCAAGCATGTACAAAGATCTTTTGTTCTGGTTCTAAATTAATCTGCTAATTCCTTAGGTTTTCCAATTTTCATAGAATGGTTAGGATTGGAAAGGACCTTAAAGATCATCCAGTCCCACCCCCCCGGCCATCAGCAGGGACACCTTCCACTAGACCAGGTTGCTCAAAGCCTCATCCAGCCTGGCCTTGAACACTTCCAGGGAGGGGGCAGCCACAACTTCCTTGGGCAACCTGTTCCAGTGTCTCACCACCCTCACAGTAAAGAATTTCTTCCTAGTATCTAATCTAAACCTACCCTCTTCCAGTTTAAAGCCATTTCCCCTTGTTTTGTCATTAACTGCCCTTATGAAAAGTCCCTCCCCAGCTTTCTTGTAGCCCCTTCAGGTACTGGAAGGCCGCTATAAGATCTCCCCGGAGCCTTCTCTTCTCCAAGCTGAACAGCCCCAACTCTCTCAGCCTGTCCTCATAGGAGAGGTGCTCCAGCCCTCTCATCATCCTCATGGCCTCCTCTGGACTTGTTCTAGCTGCTCCAGGTCTCTCTTGTGTTGGGGGCTCCAGAAATGGACACAGCACTCCAGGCGGGGCCTTACAAGAGCGGAGTAGAGGGGCAGAATCACCTCCCTCGACCTGCTGGCCACGCTTCTCTTGATGCAGCCCAGGATACAGTTATTTGCTTTCTGGGCTGCAAGCGCACATTGTCTTCTCCTGTTCAGCTTCTTTTTCAGTCATTAAAACATAAAATATCAATGTAAGCCACAAGTATGACATTTTGAAACTGAAGTGAGATTGAGCACATTGCTTGGGGTACCAGTGGCGTTTTATCTGGACTGTAACACGCCAGCACACCATACGAGATGTCAGCAGTAGCCAAACTTGAAAACGCAAAGCACGTATTCTGGCACGGCATTTTATTAAGACGTCAAATCTTTTTTGTTAGCAGTCAGTCAGTCATTGAAAACAGTCTGTACACATCTAATCTAGTCAGCGAAAATAGTTGTACAATTTCAACATGATATGCCCCATTTATATAGCTCATTATGCTCTGAAGTGATTCCATTCATTGTTTAAGTCCCCACAAAAACAATTACCAGCTTTAACATATATTAAAAGTAACATTACATTCTGCTCTCCAAAGTACAAAAAATAACACTTTAAATATTCACTGGCTCCGAAGCTTAGACTGAATCCTGTCAGGAAGAGAACTTTGCACTTCAACAGACAGTGCCTTCAACATCAAGAGCTCTTCAAAGTGCTTGGCAGAGCGTGTGAACGCTATCCCCACTTACCAGATGATGAAATAAGGCACAGAGGTCAATTACCTTGCCCACAGTCACACAGAGAGTGAGCAGAAGAACTAACAGAGTAAAATTTGGGCTTCTCAGTTGTCCAGTGTAACCACCACATCTCGCTGCCACTACTCAAGTGCAATGGCTTAAGCATTTCCAAGGAGCAAAACTGGTACAGCACAGAGTAACCAGAAAGGGTGATCTGGAGCCAGTCAGAGGCTGCAAGAACGTCAACTCAAACCAAACAGATCTGGCAGTCAATAAATCAAAATGCACTTCAGGGAATGATCACATAGAAAATTATACATTAACCTGCAGAGAGAAAGCTCATTAAACATAAGACATATGGTGTTAGCTTTGCAAAAAGTACTGGTTATCTTAAGCTTGACAGTGGTTCAGGCAATGCTGACTTCACCAGAGAAGCTGCACTTTCCGATCAGCAGACATCTTCAACACTGTTCTCCTAACAGCAAGGTACACCTCGCTGGACAGTCACAGAGAAATGCCAATAAGGGGCCAAACATCTGCTCAGTAGGCATGGATGTGTATGAGGCACAAAAAACCCCATTAATTGCTTATGAGGTATGGACTAAGTGGTAGAGAAATACCAACCTGGAAAAATAAAAAGTCTTAAAATAAATAAGATTAAGAAAACTGAAAGACACCCATCAAAAATCACCACAAAATGCATCTTCAGACAGATTATACTGCAGAAAAGAAAATGCAATACGTGTCATCACTGCCTGGATGAGAAGCGTGCTATCGCCTAGCCATCTGATGGCAAACAAGCATTTCAGAAAGCCTGTTCTTGAATAGGATGCTCGTGAGATGACTCATTTACTGAAAGAGACTGCTGATGGGATTCAGAAACATGTACCCTTTGATTCTGTTCTTCACTGATTTGATGGGAAGGAACCGTATCTTGGCTAGAGTGAGACTGTCGACTTGATTCCTGAGTCAGCTGCACGTGCTGAGCTGGATGTGAAGATCCCGGTAAGTGGATTTCTTCATTTTGTCCTTGATGAGCATGGAGATGTTCTAGTGCTTCCTTGGAAAGA
>NW_010309122.1:26917-30237 GCF_000700745.2 Antrostomus carolinensis
TCTCTATTTGGTTTGCAATCATATTGATACTTTGGATTTGTTCTGCTTGCTCCTGCTGAGCTGAAAGCAACAAGTTTTGCAACTGCTGTGGTGGCTGAGCAAGCAGGGTGAGGTTGGCAGCCTGCTCCACTGTCATACTCGGGGCATTTTCTGCAGTAACAATGCTAATGCCTTGGTTATGACTAGGCATGAAGTTGATATTATGTACTGCATCTGTAACCAGTAATTGAATTTCCTGCCCTCCAGAGGTGGCAAGTTGATATTGCTGCAGCTGAAGAATGTTTCTCACTTCTTCTGAAGTAGTGTTGCTGCTTGGAGCAGCGCTGGCTTCTTGAAACTGCTTTTCCTTGCTGTGAATTTTCAAATGAGACTTCAGGTTGTCCAGACGAGCAAACTGCAAACTACACTCTGGGCAGGAGAACGGCTTTTTGCCTGTGTGTAAGATACAGTGTCTTCTCTTAGCACTGGAATCAGAGAAGGATTTTCCACATATACCACAAGAATACGGCTTTTCTCCTCTGCAAAAGAATGCATTGATCTCATTAAAACATGCACTTTGACAGTGCTGCTTTCTGCAACTTAAAATAGAATAAAAAAAACTTAAATTATTATTTTGTTTTGCTAAATCATCAGCACTTAAGAATAGTGACGTTACAAGCTTTCTCTATTTGACTTCCTAATTATTTCTATTCGACCCCACAAACCGTACTTTCATTTGTACATACTCAAGAGCTACAGAGATAACGTAGCTGCCCTCCTGCCAAAATATCAGAGGTACAAATTCTATGCTGGTAGACCCTGACAAGAATGCAACTATTTACTTTGCACAACTGTAAGCACTGACCATTTAAAGAATGTTTATTAACAGTATGGGCTTTAAAACAGAAAGAAGTGTCCAAATCCTACCTTGCTGCCTGACTCAAATGGACGAGAAATTTTACTGGAAATGTTTTATTTTACATAAGGCCCACAACAGTTCTCCAATGATTTAAAATCTTACATGCCTTTATGCAATACACCACACTGACATGGGTAAAAGGTAACAAACAGTATTAAAGAGACACAATAGACTACAGACAAATAGGACAATGCTCCAATAACCTTGTTACACCACGGCTACTGTTCTGCTGTCAAACAAAAATTCACAGTGAAGTTTTCACATAAATAATAAGTACAGTAAGTGCACTGCTATTAAGCAGACAACAAACACACCAAAGAATCTTAGAAGGTCTTGGCACACTAGTATTTAGCAGTGCAGTACTTTCCATGACCAATTATTTCTTTAAATAGATTAAACAAAAATGTCAATCTTTAACCATCTAGTCAAAACGCAGACAAGCCCTGCCCATTCTATAATTGAGCCAGCACTACGTGCAGGTATCAGATTAGAAGTTACATTTTTAAAGAATGTAATGAAAATTAGACATACTCTACCTGTGAATTCTAATGTGAGTCTGAAGAGAACTTTTAGCTGTAAATGATTTGCCACAAATTTCACAAGTGAAGGGCTTCTCACCTATCAAAAAGAAATTTGACATAACTTTTTACATAGCACTTCCCATCAATATATTAAAAAACATTTTATATTTTACCATACACAATATCAAGTGTGCACTGTCAAATCCTCATGCCTCTGCCACGGGCCAGGACAGATAGCTGAAAATGAATGAACTCACTAGTCAAATGAGTATTTTAAATGTTCATCTCTGACATTTCTCCACTTTGAAGATAATCAGGTGATCCTCAGAGCAACAAAAAACGTACCTATGACACGGATGCAGGTGTTCCACGTGGAACAGACACGTTTGAAAAAGGCTGACCCTGAGCTCGTAGGCATTAATGCCAGCCTCGTGTGCGGCACCACGCCGATGAGTAAGCCCGTATTTCCAAACCTGAGAAGTGAATCCATTATCCTAACAAGTCAGCTGGCCTCCTGTAAGGCTCCAGCCCAGGCTCACGGTGTCCTGGAAACACCACCAGTTAGAGCAAAACTGAATTACAGTGGGTTGAATAAACTGTGGATTTGTTGGAGGGGGGTTTTTTGTTTGTTTGTTTTGCTTTTGGGTTTTTTTACCTGCACTTGGAATTCTTGTGTCTAATTGAGTAGAAGCAGAGGAGCCAAATTAAATAACAAAAAGGTTCACAAGAAACAGATGCTACCCAACAAAAGTGAATCCTAATTCACACCACAACATATCCTTGTTGCACTGAGCTTATTCAAGACACTAGACATGAGAATCTGGATCATCACTGTGGTAATTCACACCATCCAAGTGCACTGAACTGGGGATGGGGCAGCAGCCAGTTTCCAAGGAAGCTTCATGCTTAGTATAGAACTGCAACACTTAACAGCTTTCATACGGCTTCAGAGGGCAAGGGGCAAAGTATGAGAGAACAAGAAACACTTGTCAGAAGGGACCTCTCACTGTCTAGTCCCACCTCCTACTGAAAACAGGAATGACTTCCTAAGTAGACTGTATTCTTATGACATTCTTCTGCCAAAGTATATCAGTTGTATCAATGTCAACATCTGTCCTTGAACTCCTTAGAATTTTACTTCTTGCTTTTGAGATGGGACAGATTAATTATTATTCCTGCATTGTTAATACTGGAGTCTGGCCTGTCCTTCCTGGAAGCAAAATATATTGCCAGTTCCTGCTAGAACTCATTTTAATTGATCTATTTTTGCAACTTACCTTGCTACTAAGCTTCCTCTTCTCCTTTCTCACTACATTTATAGAGCTGTATCAGCCTCAGATACAAAACTGCTGTGTGTCAACAAACACTATGTTCTCCTCAACAGAAAAAGGAGTATTTTTAAGTATCATAAGTTAACACTATTCTGGATACACCAAAAACTCCCAGAGGCACAAGTTCTGACCTCATCCTATCCCAGGGAATTTGAAGCTGTGTTATTTTCACTGAGAAAGAGAAGGAAATGAATGAGATACATGACTTGATCTTGTGCATACTTTTCTACAGCTGTGGGCAACACACTGAAGAATAATTTGATTTGGCGAAGAAACAATTGGCACTGTTTATAGCTATTTAAAAAAAAAAATTAATAAGTCATCTTACGAACTTACCCTTCAAAGAAAACTATTTTAAGAAGCTTGTGCCTTGTTATCATGAGATGACAGATCAACATTTTTATCCCTGTTATCCAGCCTTGCCCTCTAAATGTCTTAAAACACCCTCTGACACAACTGCATTAAATCATCCCTCCCAGCATCTGATTTACCACAGCGTAATAAAAAGATAAATGAAAATAATTATTTTTCTGGTCAGTAGCAATATTCATAAGCACCCACCCCTCACTC
>NW_010309122.1:30263-34413 GCF_000700745.2 Antrostomus carolinensis
CTGTTACTACTTAGCTCACTTCAAGCCCCATACATGCTAACCCTGATAAACTGAACTCCCAGTCCAGGATTCTATCACAGAAGGAACAGCTAAATGGCATTTCCTGCAGCAGGCTTTATAAGTATGGGGAAAAAAAAAAGCTGTTCCTATTACAGCACTGCTTCTCTGCTGTTGCAATACAAGCTTTTCTGTGCTCCTACATTCTTGATGCCAGATCTCCTCATTAGCAAGACAGGCATTGTGTACAAGTAGAACAGAAGTTCAGCCCAGAGACAAGTGTCATTTGCCTTAATACTGTTTTGTCTGTGTTACTTCAAGAAAACAAAAAAACCAACCCGCAACAAAATATGACAGACAATATTACCTGTATGTGTTCTTAGATGTTTCTTTAACTGAGCTGCATCCATGAATTTGCGATGACACTGGTTACATTCCGGCAGTGAATGGCCTTGTCGCAATAATAAAAAAAGTGTCAGTGCATAAGTGATCCCCTGTATCTCTTCAGTCATCTTTGTTAAAGCACTTCCCTGTAAAATAACCACTTTGATATAATATAGAGATAAAACAAAAGGTGATTCACTGCCTCCTCCCTACCTTCATTGTCACAACCCTATTTCTCTATTTGATATTATCATGGGAAAAAGGGACTGACACCTGCTCCCCCCGAAACACACTTTCTCTTGAAGCTTTGTAAATTCTGATTTTTCCCACTGCTTCTTATGTGTGTAGCTTAATCACCATCGTGGTCCAGAAGTGAGAAGGACACTTCCTAAAGCTTGTTTGCCATTGTTAGGCCAAACTAGTGGGAAACTACAAGGCAATTTGCACAATAGGCAGTGGACACAACTGTTTATACAGTTCCTAGCTTCTATGTAACATGGACAGCAGGGCCAAAATAATCAAGTTATATGTCAAATACAGTGGAACTAATTTTTAATCATCATAAGAGTCATTCTCAATTGATTATTTTCTAAATATTAAATTTATTATACACCATTTTGTATTTTTCACCTATTCGTTGTTGTATCAAGATACCATATATATCATCTGTGTCATAGGTACATGTCATATATATCAGGGAATAACTATATCAGGGAAGAATAATTTTCAGCCTTAGTCAATCTTTGTAAGGAGAAATCAGCATGGACTGTAAGGCAGCTCTTCCACCCAAACTTACTCTACCTGTGTGTACTCGATAGTGGCTCTTCAGCTGTCTCTTTTGGCTGAAGTACTTCCCACACTGATCGCATGTAAAAGCCTTCTGCCCTGTAAAGAAAATCACTTATTAAAATGTAAGCCACCTCCAAAGCAAGTGTAAGGAAATAAATAAACCAGCACATGTGAGAGAGAGCAGAAACACCTTTTTTCAAAGGCAAATTCTTGGGAAAGAGAGGTTACACTTGCCTTGAAGTATTTACCTGTATGCAGGCTCATATGCTCCAGAAGAGAATGCTTTGTTGTCAGAGCCTTACTGCAGACGGTGCACGTGTACGGCCGCTCTCCAGTGTGCATCCGCTCATGGACTTGAAGAGAATGCTTCTGGGAAAAGCCTTTGCCACACTCACTGCACTTAAAAGGCCGCTCCCCTAAAGGCAAGAGATGAATTTCTGAGTATAGATGCATTATTTCTCCCTACATATTCTAAGTTGATAGCGAGATGCATTGCAACGTAGCAGCTACTAAAAAAGGACTTTTAAGTAGTGATAAGGCGAATTAAGAGACAAGCTTCACATAGCAATAAAATAATTCTTTAAGTATTGCCATATAATTCAACATTTAAACAGATAAATGATTGACTAAACTGCAATCAAGGTATGACATAAAGGCTATGAGATCTGCTGACAAGAATGAAACAGCGAAGAGAGTCCCTGAGACACACCGTAGTAATTCAGATCAGCGTGCTAATTTGGACAGGCCTCGCTGCAGAGGACAGCCCACACTTCACCAGCTAGCTTGCATTTATCAGCAAGTCACTAAACCCTCACCCAAAGCACCAGGCTCTGAATGGCTACCTGTATGACTCCGCTGATGGATAGCTAAGAAGTGATTATATTTAAATACTTTGCCACAGTCTTTACAGCGAGCTTCAGAACCGGCATGTTTTCTCTTCCCATCAGTTCTCTTTGCCAGTCCTTTTTCATCCTCATCACCGAGAAGTTTATAATCTTTTAGTTTGATTGATCTCCTTATCCTACGTTTGCTGTAACGGCTCTGAGTGCTCTGTATTCCTTCAGATTTGGGATCATAATTCTCATCTTTCTCAGCTGACAGATCGACAGCAGCTTCTGAGCCACAAGCAGGTTCAGGTTCTTCTGCATCTTTCCTCACTGGAGCCTGTTCGCTGACAACTGTTTCTTCTTCAGTGGTGTCTTTTTTAATGAAGTTTTGCTTATTTTGCATGGAGTTGTTCTCTCTTAGCTGCACGTCTTCAGCAGAATTTACGGCTGATTTTTCTTCTTGGACATTTTTTACTTTCCTCGGTCGCCCTCGTTTCCGCTTTGGTGGATCTTCACTTCTCTTGTCGCTTGCAGGAAGGGCTACAGAGGCTCCGCTGCCAGCTGGGGCTGGTAACACACTCCCTGGGCTATGGCTGGCCTGATAGTCTGTACATGCCCACACCAAGTCATTCACTTTCAGCAGCTGTGCAGTAGCCAGGATTTGCTCTGTGCTTTTTTCACTGGCACGGAGGCAGCCAGTGTAGATAAATTCCAGCAGTGCTCCAAAGGTGTCTGCAACCATTCCCTCCAACATGTAAATGGACTGCCCTATGTCACCTTCATCTACAAACATCATGGAGAAGTATTCACTGCTGGCAGCAAGCAAAGCTTTATGGGCTCGGAATTGCACATTCTCCACTATGAGGGTAATGTCACAAAGAAAATCCTTTTTCCTTTGTTCTTCAAAATTAGCTAGAATGGTATCTTTGTGAGCTTTGGAGTGGATGACCACCAGCTTCTCAGAAGCTTCGGGAGCTGTTTCTGCCATTTTTATCGTGCATATGAAAGGAGGAGCCTATGAGAACAGAATAGCTTTAATTAGGAAACTTTGTACAAGTCTGCATTACAACACACCAAGTATCACTGGGTTGACCAGTCAACAGAGTTCAAGTTTCTGAAGCAGTTCTGAAGCCTCTGAACTTTCTTTAAAATACCAACACTAATGCTGACACAGACTTTCTTCAAGGGGTGTTTTTAAATCCTAAGAAATGGCTACAGATAGTTTTTTCTTAGATCAGAATTACTGCCTACTATTTCATTTGTTTATCTCTGATGTTCTGTGAACTGTACAGCATCTAAAAACGTGGCTACCCCTTCTGAAAACTCCTTTCACAACTAAAACAATCGAACAAAAAGAACTCGTTGTTCACAGCTCCTATGTGGAAACAAGTAATAAAAAAACCCCTCAACTGCAGCTTCATCCCCGCAGATGCCACATTTCAGATTATTCAGGGACAAGGCTATGAAATCCTGTAATTAATGATAAAACTTTACTGGCATCAGTGTGGCAGGACTCCATTCTTTTATCTATTTCTATCCTTCTGAAAATTTCTCTTTCAGAACATTTACCTGCTAAGCTTCAGCCTATAGGGGTGGGCAATAAAGGAAGAAAAACAGCAGCTTTTTCTAAGAGCTCTGTCTAAAGTAGGGTTGACTATGCTAACTATCAACCATGAACCTGACTTGCTAAGCTTATTCAATGGGAAATACACAAAAATTAAAAACAAGCAAAAAAAAGAAAATCATCCAGAAATTTCAGAAGAATCCACCAAATAATATTAGGTGAGAGATGTGCCAAAAATGTCAATTTCAACAGCATTAGCTGAGCCAAATGTGAAAGAGATTTGCTACCTGCCATCTTAAAATACAAAGCTGTAATTTTAAATGCAAACAGGTATTTAAACACAGCAACCAGTAAGCACAGCAGCTCTGATTACTGAGGAATGCTGTAAGACACACACACTACACACACGATACCCAAACGCTATGGAGGTGGCCAAAAAGCAGCTCTTGAAGCCCATTCATTCAGCCCCGAGCAGTTCATGCCGGAGCCAAACTGTGGGTCTGGGCACCTGCATTTCGGGAGGGTGCGGGTCTGACGTTGCCGGCGCACCCCAAAGCGTGGCTGCGGGTCTGACAGACCCTGCCGGGGG
>NW_010309123.1:0-254 GCF_000700745.2 Antrostomus carolinensis
TGGTGGCGAGACAGCACGGTGCCTCCCCGCATTCCCTCGGCACCTTGGGGTGCACCAAGGTCCTTCCAACAGGTATCTCCAGCTGGTCAGCAACTGCTCTGGCTTTTGGCAACAACCACATCAAATCATAGAATCCCAGGCTGGTTTGGGTGGGAAGGGAGCTTAAAGCTCATCCAGTCCCAACCCCCCTGCCAGCAGCAGGGACACCTTCCACTAGACCAGGTTGCTCAAAGCCTCATCCAGCCTGGCCGAGA
>NW_010309123.1:587-810 GCF_000700745.2 Antrostomus carolinensis
TCTTTATACTGAAACTCGGCCCCAGTGGCGCCCAGGACCTGTCCTGCCAGGACACGTTAGCACAGGACAGGAGAGCAGAGCGTGCTGTGTAAGGACGCCCAGCTCCGACCTCTCCTCTGCCAGCCCAGCGGGCAAGCAGGCTCGTGCTGGCCAGAGCCCAAACCACTGCCCGCAGGCAGCGGTGACAGGTGAGGCTGCTCGGAGAGGGCAATGCCAGGGCTGA
>NW_010309124.1:0-776 GCF_000700745.2 Antrostomus carolinensis
TGGTGTCCCCAGTGTGTCCTCGTGTCCCCAAGGTGTCCCTGTGCCACCTCTAGAGCGTCCCCATGTCCCCAGGGTGTCCCCAAGGTGTCTCCATGTCCCTAAGGTGTCCCTGTGCCACCCCTGGGATGTCCCCAAGGTGTCCCCATGATGTCCCCACTGTGTTCTTGTGCCACCCCGGGATGTCCCCAGTGTCCCTACAGTGTCCCCATGTCCCTAGCATGTCCCCACGATGTCCCAGTGTCCCCAGCGTGTCCCCATGATGTCCCCACTGTGTTCTTGTGCCACCCCGGGATGTCCCCAGTGTCCCTACAGTGTCCCCATGTCCCTAGCATGTCCCCACGATGTCCCAGTGTCCCCAGCGTGTCCCCATGATGTCCCCACTGTGTTCTTGTGCCACCCCGGGATGTCCCCAGTGTCCCTAAAGTGTCCCCATGTCCCCTGGGTGTCCCTGTGCCACCCCTGGGAGCCAAGGTGACCCCATGTCCCCAGTGTGTTCTTGTGTCCCCTCTGCGGTGTCCCCAAGGTGACCCCATGTCCCCAGTGTGTTCTTGTGTCCCCTCTGCGGTGTCCCCAAGGTGACCCCATGTCCCCAGTGTGTTCTTGTGTCCCCTCTGCGGTGTCCCCAAGGTGACCCCATGTCCCCAAGGTGTCCCCACGATGTCCCAGTGTCCCCAGTGTGTCCCTGTGCCACCCCTGGGATGTCCCCAAGGTGTCCCCATGTCCCCAGTGTGTCCTTGTGTCCCCTCTGCGGTGTCCCCAAGGTGACCCCATGTCCC
>NW_010309125.1:0-2825 GCF_000700745.2 Antrostomus carolinensis
TTTTTTTTTTGTTTTGGGGGGGTTTTTGGGGGGTTTTTTTCCTATGAGAAGTGAAGGACAAATGCAAAACCTCAGGTGTGTTAACAACCTGGAAGAGGAGAAGTGCTTGTCCAATAATCTTACATTCAAAATTGTCCAATAATCTTACATTCGAAATCCTCCCCTATCATTTCCAGCCATTACACATGAATGTCCTCACTATCAGACTATAAGGTCATAATCCCTTTCAAATTATGATCAGGAATTTTATCCCTGAAAAAGTAATTCTTTGGATATGGAGTGTCATCTCATTCTACATTGATGCTTCTGCACTTCATTTGCTCTTGTTTGTTCTCCTCCTCCTCCTCCGCTTCCAGGTTATTCCAGGTAAGAGACATGTTTTATATGGATCACAGAAGAAATACTTACACATGGGGAAAGCTCTGTGTCCTGCCTAATGATCAGTTCTGCAGCTGACCTAAAGCTGGGGTTGGAGAAAGTCACCAACCCTCCATATAGTCAATAACTTCTTCATGCTCAGTGTTGCAATGGTCACAGGAAAGGCCAGTTCATCCAGTTCACCAGCAGACAGGACTGGGGGGTTGTTTTAATCAGTATTTTAGTCATTAGCATTATTGAGTCATCCATGATTTAGGATCTTCTGTTTGGTGGCTTTTGGTAGAGTTTGTCTCACATTAGACATACGCAAATTACAAGTGGGTTTTCCCTCACCCCACTTGAGATGTCTACAGTTTAGAGCCTGCATTGGAGCCAGTCATGCAGCCAGTGTCACTTCTACAGTGTGATACACTGATAGACTCACCCAGTACTTGCTTCTCTCCATTGACTATGAAGGAAATCATAGAAACATTGAATCATGCAGAAATGATCATATTAATGCAGAAGACTAGTTCAGAGGGAGGTATCTGTACTGTCAACCTCCAAGAGAGGCGGGATGAAACCCATTCCAGCTGTCTAATCTAACATCATCTTCTGGTTTTCTCTTGAATTCAATGGAGACACAAGGACTTCCAGAGGAGACGTCAACCCTGTGCTGAGGTATGTGTCTGAGGCAGGTGGGATAGACAATCTTTGGAAGATGACTGTTTATCTCTCATCTGGGGAACAGAGATAGAATCATAGAATGGTTTGGGTTGGAAGGGACCTTAAAGATCATCCAGTTCCAACCCCCCTGCCAGCAGCAGGGACACCTTCCACTAGACCACGTTGCTCAAAGCCTCATCCAACCTGGCCTTCAACACTTCCAGGGAGGGGGCATCCACAACTTCCTTGGGCAACCTGTTCCAGTGTCTGACCACCCTCACAGTGAAGAACTTCTTCCTAATATCTCATCTAAACCTCCCCTCTTTCAGCTTAAACCCATTTCCCCTTGTTTTGTCATTAACTGCCCTTATGAAACGTCCTCCCCCAGCTTTCTTGAAGGCCCCCTTCAGGTACTGGGAGGCCGCTATAAGATCTCCCCGGAGCCTTCTCTTCTCCAGGCTGAACAGCCCCAACTTTTTCAGCCTGTCCTCATAGGAGAGGTGCTCCAGCCCTCGCATCATCCTGGTGGCCCTTCTCTGGACTTGTTCTAACTGGTCCATGTCAGGGTTTAAAGATAAACCCTTTAGTCATCTTTCTGCTGTGGAGTAGATTTTGCTAACCTTGCCTTCCATGCCAATGGACACTGTCCATATAGTAGCATCCCTACCCACCTCATCCAGTTACATTAGCTAATTTAACAAAAGCTATAGTGTGAAAAATATATTCTGTGGGTACCAATCCCACCAGCAGGGTCACCTCTTCTGATGGGGGCATGGGAATTGATGAGCAGGTATTTAGAGTTATTTCCAGAAGACACCTACATCCCTGCTGCAATCAGTGGGGAAGCATGCAGCAGTCATCAATATGGGATGAAAACAGGATGACCCAATGGATTGACTTCTCCTAAAGTTGAAGGTCTGGCCACAGGAAAGCCCTCCAATGTTGCAGTGAGCTCCTCAGCCATGAGCCTGACAGCCGTAGACATCTTCACTAGGCAGTTCTCACCTTGAAATCACTGTGATGGCTTCTGACAAGTGTCTACCAGGTGAAATCATTGTAGCTACATGTTCTCGAGTAGGGATATGATGAAGAAGATGTAGATCCACCTGAGTGGCAGACAGCAGTGAGGGAGAAGCTTCTACCATCACGTCTGTTCTCTCTTTCAGTAGATTCAGAATGAATCTTTCCCCCAAAGGGACTCACATCCCTTTGAGAGCGTGAGGAAGGGAATACACATGAGAAGGGAGGACTTCTCTTTCATGTTGAAGTTTTCAGTCAGTGGGCCTGGGATAGCTCTGAAGGAACCTGGGACACTAAAATTATGGGAAATATCTGATTCCCCCAAGCACTTATACAGACTTGCATTATGGCAATGTCAATCAGCAGAATTTAATTGCAGTTGGGGTGCAATTCTCCTTGAACCACCCGAAAATCTGGCCTTATTTATAACATTGTAAGGAGTTGGAAAGGGATATTGGGGGGAAAATGGAGTGTTCTGCTGAGAAATTTGAAAATGTCAGCATTTTATCAAACTGATATCATACAGACATTGATATATTCTGCTTAAAAAGAAAAATGAACACAGAAAAGCCAAGTATCCAGAAGTATCTCCTGCATCTCTTCAAGACACTTTATGGCCCTAATATTGTATCAACTATCTAACTCACAAACACAACTCTGTGTGGAGACACCTACTTTAAATGTCCAAATCTTTGAGCCAACAGAATCACAGAAGGGTGGGGGTTGGAAGGGACCTCAGGAGATCATCCAGTCCAACCCCCCTGATAAAGGAGGTTCCCTAC